>NC_058409.1:26127454-26353895 GCF_002201575.2 Neomonachus schauinslandi | reverse complement strand
AATAAATAAATAAATAAATAAATAAATAAATAAATAAATAAATAAATTTTTTTAAAAAATTAAAATCTCTTCCATTAATCCAGTATTTCTCTTAGGCTATTACCTGTTGTGTTTAATTGCTCTTAGCTGCATCTTCATTTTTGAAATGACTTTTATTTCTAACTCTTTCCTGAGTTTTGTCACTTTGCCTCTGTTCTTTCCTATTTCGTATCATTTTATTAAACATTTACCTTGTTTTGAAATAAGATGCTACAGGGGCGTCTGGGTGGCTCAGTCGTTAAGCGTCTGCCTTCGGCTCAGGTCATGATCCCAGAGTCCTGGGATCGAGCCCTGCATTGGGCTCCCTGCTCAGCAGGAAGTCTGCTTCTCCCTCTCCCACTCCCCCTGCTTGTGTTCCCTCTCTCGCTGTGTCTCTCTCTGTCAAATAAATAAATAAAATCTTAAAAAAAAAAAAAAAGAAAGAAAGATGCTACAGTTTTTATCTGTTTTGTGGACATGTCTTTGTGGTGGGCTTCTACTATCTACAGGGATATTATTCTCCAATTTATTCTCTTTTCTCATTTCATAATAATTCTGTGTGGAATTTTACCTCAATCTCTTTATAATATACTTTTTCCTATGACATTACTTTTCCTGAACTTTTAAAATGTGTGGTTCTAGCTTCACGTAGCTCCCTCTTCTGTTTTAAAGATGTGCTAGCTTGATTTTTAAGGTTTCTTCGTTCCATTCCCCTCCTCCAATTTTATCTGGACCTTCTCTTTCTTCATCTCTGGGTCTCTACCCTGCTCAATTTTTATTCCACTCCCATTATTTCTTCTAAGTGGATGGGGAGCAGGGGCGGGGAGGGGAGGGGAATGTCCCTGAAGGGAGCTTTGGCTGGTCACTCTTCAGAGTTCACAAGGTCCAGACTGTTATACACCCTTCAGAAATTACCAGGAACCTCTTGCACTAACCCAGTACTGGATTGAACAACACCCTTCCCAATATCAAATACTGTTCACCGTCAGATGAATGGATAAAGAAGATGTGGTATATTTATACAATGAAATATTACTCAGCCATCAAAAAGAATGAAATCTTGCCATTTGTAACAATGTAGATGGAACTAGCAGGTATTATGCTAAGTGAAATAAGTCAGTCAATGAAAGGCAAATACCATATCATTTCACTCACATGTGGAATTTAAGAAACAAAACAGATGAACATAGGGGAAAGGAAGGAAAAATAAAATAAGATAAAAAGAGGGAGAGAGACAAACCCTAAGAGACTCTGAACTATAGGAAACAAACTGAGGGTCGCTGAAGGGGATGTGGGTGGGGGATGAGGTAATAGGGTGACGGGCATTAAGGAGGGCCCTTGAGGTAATGAGCACTGGGTGTTATATGCAACTGATGAATCACTAAATGCTACCTTAAATTAAGTAATTTGAGATTGCTTAAATTCTACCTTATATACTAATAATACAGTATATGTTAATTAAAAAATGCTGTTCTCACATCAGCCCATATTTTCCAATTAGTATTTACTGAACGTCCTCTGCTTCCTCTCCCTCAGAGGCTAATACTGTGCAGTTGTGGCTCATAGTAAGGATACCTTTTTAACTAGTTTTGATTTCAGTCTTGCCCATGGGTTTTGGTTTTGCTCCCAAGTTGCTCCATTTTGTTTTTTTCAAGATTGATTGATTTATTTTTAGAGCGAGAGAGAGAGCGCACGCACGCGGGGGAAGGAAAGAGGGAGAGAATCCCAAGCAGATTCCCTGCTGAGTGCGGAGCCTGACACGGGGCTCAACCTCACAACCCTGAGGTCATGACCTGAGCCGAAACCGAGAGCTGAATGCTTAACTGGACTGAGCCACCCAGGTGTGCTCCAGGTTTTCTTTTTTTTTTTTAGGAGGAAATTCGGAGAGATTGAAAGACCATGTCACCACTGCTACTATTGCTCCCATCTTTCCAGACTTTAGAGTCTATTTTTTAAGTCCTTAGAGCTTTTCTATGGGAAATTTTCTTGAACAAAATGCCTGAAAAATCTTATAATCTTATTTATTTTCACAAATAAAAAGGATGAAACAGAAGAAACTTTACCCATTTTGTCTGCTTACCTCAAAAAGTCTGAACAAGTTGTATTTTGTATTATAATCAGTCCACAAGACCACAAAAAAGGCATTCAGTGAGACGATGCTAATCATAATCATCTTAAAAAGACGACTCATTATGACTCTCTTCACAAATGCCTGACACTGAGAATCTCTCCTCCTGTCAAGAAGTTGAATAAGAGGTATGATTATCTTACAACAGAACTAGATCCCAAACATTACATACTTTTTGTAGAGATGAGGTTCTGCTTTCTCCCCTCTGTGAATATAAATTTAAATATACTTTTAAATTGCAACACAGGGGCGCCTGGGTGGCTCAGATGGTTAAGCGTCTGCCTTCGGCTCAGGTCATGATTCCAGGGTCCTGGGATCGAGTCCCACATCCGGGCTTCCTGCTCAGTGCACAGCCTGCTTCTCCCTCTCCCTCTGCCATTCTCTCCACTTGTGCTCTCTGGCTCTGTCTATCTCTCTGTCAAATAAATAAATAAAAACTTCGGGGCGCCTGGGTGGCTCAGTTGGTTAAGCGACTGCCTTCGGCTCAGGTCATGATCCCGGAGTCCCTGGATCGAGTCCCGCATCGGGCTCCCTGCTCGGCAGGGAGTCTGCTTCTCCCTCTGACCCTCCCAACCCTCCCCCCTCTCATGCTTTCTCTCAGTCTCTCTCTCAAATAAATAAATAAAATCTTTAAAAAATAAATAAATAAATAGATAAATAAAAACTTCAAAAATAAATTTATAATAAAATAAATTAAAATTAAAATAAATTAAAATTAAAAATTAAAAAGAAATAAAAATTTAAAAATAAATAAATAAATAATTGCAACACAATGCAGGACCCCTGGCTAGCTCAGTCAGTAGAACAAGCGATTCTGAGTTTGAGCCCCACATTGGGTATAGAGATTACTTAAATAAATGTGTGGCTTTTTAAATTGCAACACAATGCTGACTGAATGACGACTAAAATATGTATGATGAGGGGCGCCTGGGTGGCTCAGTCGTTAAGCATCTGCCTTCAGCTCAGGTCATGATCCCAGGGTCCTGGGATCAAGCCCCGAATCAGGCTCCCTGCTCCGAGGGAAGCCTGCTTCTCCCTCTCCCACTCCCCCTGCTTGTGTTCCCTCTCTCGCTGTGTCTCTCTCTGTCAAATAAATAAATAAAATCTTTAAAATAAATAAATAAATAAATCATAATAAAAAATAAATAAAATATGTATGATGACCCCTGAGTTGATCTGTCCCCACTCAGTTACTTAGTTCCTTCTCTTAGACCTCTGGGCAGAAAAAAAAATGATTACTAGTCCTTCTCAAGCAAAACAAAGCATTGTCTTCATTTACGCCTTCAATAAATTTTTACTGAGTGATTACTAATGCCAGGCAAGAGAGCAAACAGCAGACACTGTGGACATAAGGAGAACAAAACTAAATATTGTCAGTCTAGTAGGAAAAACTGGTAATAATCAAATCATCACCCATACAAGTGTTCACAAATCAGTGATAAAAAAACAAACTGGACACCCTAAGAAAAAATGGGCAAACACACAGTCAATTCATGAAATAAGTTCAAATGGTAATGAACTTCCCCAAAATGTTCAGTAGCACAACTAACGGGGCCGGGGGGATGCAAATTAGGTACAGCCATTATTTTTGCTTACAAAATTAGCAAAGATTTAAATGTAATAGTATCTAATGCTGGCAACAGTGTGGTGTGATGAGGCAGTCTCATAAACTGCCAGGGGGCGTGTAAATTGGCCAACTCCTCTGAAAAGCCTTAGAACTACTTTTAACCTCCAATCCAAGGAACCTACCCCAAGAGAATGCAATCTGGAATGAAGTGGCTCTGGCCAAACATGTTCATCCCAGCATTACTTACAGCAGCAAGAACTTGGAAACAGTTTAATTTAAAAGTCTAACAAGAAAGACTGGTTAAGTACATGATGGCATATCCATCTCATGGAATATTATATAGATACTAAAATATGCCTATGCATTTTTCATGGCTTAAAAAAATGTTTATGATCCACTGGATAGCAAAACACAAAAACAAGACAAGATATAAAATTCTCTACTCGGTATTATTTCAACTGTGCAAAAACAGGTAGAAAAAACTGAGCAAGACACCTGCCAAAATGTTGACAGTGTCTACCTATGGATGGTAAGCTTACAGTAATTCTTTTTCTTGGTTATATTATATTTATCTATGCTTTCCAATTTTTCTCAAAAAGTATGTATTATTTTTTCTCATTACATGTAACAAACGAACACACTCTCCTAACAGTAAATACAGAATGTATGTACTTTTATAATCTATAAAAACAAGATGTATAATTTTCATTGTCTGTTTTGAGATCAGGTCTATTACCTCCAAAAAACCTTCAAATTTTCTAACACAGCAGTTAATAAAAGCAAAGTAAGGGCGCCTGGGTGGCTCAGTTGGTTAAGCGACTGCCTTCGGCTCAGGTCATGATCCTGGAGTCCCAGGATCGAGTCCCGCATCGGGCTCCTTGCTCAGCACGGAGTCTGCTTCTCCCTCTGACCCTCCCCCCTCTCATGCTCTCTCTCTCTCTAACCCATTCTCTCTCAAATAAATAAATAAAATCTTAAAAAAAAAAAGCAAAGTAAAAAGGACAGAAAGATAAAAGGACTAAACAGAGTCAAATTCAGTGTATGGGTCAAGTAAGAGCGTGACTGAATGTTGACTTAACTAGCCAGTCATGATATTAAAGCCAAAGAAGCAAAACGTTTGGCTGAGCCTTCACCAACCTCACCAGTTGAGAGAAAGCAGACCGTCAAGGGCATGCACCTCGCTTTGGGCAGCCAAATGCCCCCAAGCTGCAATCTGCACATTTCTTAACAAGCAATAGAAACAAAGAACATTTGGGGTACCTGGGTGGCTCAGTTAAGCATCTACCTTCGGATCAGGTCATGATCCCAGGGTCTTGGGATCAAGTCCCGCACCAGGCTCCCTGTTCTGCAGGGAGCCTCTTTCTCCCTCTGCCTCTGCCTCTCTCTCTCTGTCTCTCATGAATAAATTAAAAAAAAAAAAAAGAAAGAAAGAATATTTACTGAAATTTCCCGAATCTCGCACAGAACGCCACTGATGGATTATCCAACAGCGAGCTAGAAGTGACTCTTGTATTGTTCTGGTAATGAAACTGTTGAGACATTTTCCAAATTCTCAATTTTTATTCCTTGCTTTGATCATCCAACAGAAAATCTCTGCTTAGGGATTTCCTTGGCATCTAGATTCCAAGAGGCCACAGAGCAGGGCCCACAAAAGGAACTCTTGCTTTATGATGTCGTTCTTGGGCATTCTAATATATTACTAGCCTGCAGGCCCCCAGAGTCAAATACTCCCTAGCTGATCTATGCTGAGATCCTGTCTTCCCAGGGAGACTAAGCACCTCAGTTCAGTGAAAGGGATACAAGTACACAGAAACTGTGAAACTCCAGGCTAAATCTGGGAGATACCAGAGCTAGAGCAGACAAAAGCCCTTCCTTTCTCTGGGGGTGCCTGGGTGGCTCAGTTGGTTAGGCATCTGCCTTTGGCTCAGGTCATGATCTCCGGGTCCTGGGATCAAGCCCCACATTGGGCTTCCTGCTTAGTAAGGAGTCTATTTCTCTCTCTCTCCCTCTCTGCCCCTCCCCACTGCTCATTCTCTCTCTCTCTCTCTCAGATAAAAAATAAAATCTTAAAAAAAAAGAAGTATCCACATCTGATAGACAAAATCCCTTACTAATGTGTTAAGACTAAGTTAAGGGTCATATAAGAGGAAAAAGCAAAGTTCTCTGGGGTTCTAAGAGCCAAGAGCATACATCCAGGGCACAGGACTGGAAACATCAGGACGGACAGAAAAGATTTTGATGGCTTGGGGCTAGAACACAAGAAAAAGGAGGAACACAGAAGGTCAGCCATGCCCAGCACTAGCTTACGGGGGGCCTGTAACGTGCATATATGACTCTCCTAAAGCATAGGGGATGAGGCTGTGCGGCTGAGATATTTTAAGTACAAGAGCCATAGGGTTTTTGCTCTATTCAATTCTTGGGATTGATATATTCTCCTTGCTTTCCTTTCCTAATCCCTTTGGCTTCCAAGGCAAATCTAGACAGAGGGATCTGGGTAGCCCTCTGTTGTACTAAACCTTTAGTGGCTAAACTGGTCACATTCCCTGGGAACATGAATTCTTGAGCCATAAGAAAAGCAAGTAATGGGGCGCCTGGGTGGCTCAGTTGGTTAAGCAACTGCCTTCAGCTCAGGTCATGATCCTGGAGTCTCAGGATCGAGTCCCGCATCAGACTCCCTGCTCAGCAGGGAGTCTGCTTCACCCTCTGATTCTCGCCCCTCTCATGTTCTCTCTCTCTGTCTCATTCTCTCTCTCAAATAAATAAATAAAATCTTTAAAAAAAAAAAGCAAGTAATCACTGCAATAGTTCTGTAGTCCCAGGCATTCTAAAACAAATGTATATGACTGTTCCTGGTAGGAAAACACTCTTGTAGGCAACCAATACACTGAACTGGGAAATAACATCCTATTTACTCAATTTCTGCATTTAAAATCATCAACAGTGAAGTGCTAAGAATCACTTCAACTCATGTCCCCAAGATTCAAACTTTAGCCTCATCTTCCCACTCTACATTCTCTTCCTCGGGGATCAGCTCCTCCTATACCTCCTACTGCCTCCTTTGGTCATATGGCCCCTAATGCATTCTGGGCTCATGCCCAACATCCCCACAGTGGCCACCTGGAGTAGCTGCTGGGAGAAAACCTGAATTAGTTCTCCACCTGAATCTGTTTCCACCTGCCCCAATACATCAATGTGTCTACTCAAGTTGGGGGACATAGAAGGCCCTTGGTAGGTGTATGCTGTAGGAATATACAAATGAACGGCATCAGGGATCCTTACGCTCGCTCAAACAGCTGAGCATGGTGGAAGTCCATCTCCAGGAACCCCAATGGTATACTTCCATGCCTTCCCTCTTGAAGCATCAAAGCACACTTTGGGGGAGAAATGGAGAGGAGATTAAGGATGTAAAGAATTCTTTCATGATGCTTGGAGGGGTGAGGAAAGATGGCCAGCTGGAAGCAGCAGAGAGAAGTCCAGTTGTTGTTAGAATGCCCCATCAGCACAGCCAAGCACAGCTGAATGTGGTTTCTGAAGTCACTGATGAACACATCTAGTCTGGGAATGGAACTCCAGCTGGTGAGCACAATCAGACGTGACAAGCTTCTCCAGGGCCTACCGAAATCATCCATATTTTCTCACGGACAGGTGGGCATGACAGGCACCCTGGGGTAAGAAGCCAAAGGGGCACCTCCTCCGCCCTTTCAGCAGCAACTCACACTGTGCCCAACGTGGGCACCACCCCCCCCAACCACACACAGCTGGGGACGTAAGCAGTCAGCAGGCATGGCAGCTTGGTGACTCAAGTCTTCTGGCCAAGAGTCACTCCTTTACCTGTCCCAAGAACTGGCACTGAAAAAAAAGCTCACATATTATAGCCAAACCCTATTACAGCTCTTGGTGTTTTGCAGGAAATTCCACAAAATTGAAAGTTAGAGTTCAACCAGTCTATTTTTGAACACTGGATGAGAGAGCATATAGACTGCTCCGTACTTACACTAGTCCTGCAGGACATTAATGGGAGTCAGGTTTGGGTCCAAACACAATATACATGCTGCTTTCTGTCTAGAGCAAAAACATAAAGAACCATGCTCATTCTGTTTATCCAAAGATTTCCTAACTCCTACCAATGCCAGGAAGTAACCATTATTTTCACAACGTTAACTTCAATTTAGAAAAGGGAACTGTCAAACATGCCGGCACCTGGTTTGTTACCTATGGAGGTCATCCAAAGGGTCACAGTTCATGTCTATGGAACTCCTCTCTACTCCAGAGATCATTTGGAAAGAAAATGGGAGGGAAACCAAAGCTTAGTACATCAGAAAAGCCACTGCCATCGCACAAAGATTTGGAATAGAAGGGAACCTGGGAGCCTCCAACGTTGACAGTGCCTTTTGAGGCTGAAATGTCAGTTACTTGAACAGTCTGGAGATTCATTCTGTTGGAATTTACCCTGGTGAGTACTTCCACAGCCTTCTACTGTGGGATCTCTGCAGTCAAGCCTGTGAGTTCCAGCAGATGCAACAACCCCTAACAAGGACCTGATGTCAAACCCTCATGTAACTGCTAATTAGCAGATGCATTCTCGGGTCTTCACCACTGCAATAACAAGCCAAATCCTGCTCTCTCCGCTGTGCTAATATGTGGTATATATGTTACCAGCCAACAAGCTGAGCCTCTCACGCTTACATTCAAAATAAGGGGAAAGGTTTCAGGGTACAGTGAAACAAGTTTAATGACACCAAAGGGAACAAACAAATCCAGAAGGTGGGATACGCCACAGGACACCTGATCCCATTTTTACAGTAAGTCAATGACATGGGGAAATTGGGGGGGGAGGGGCCGGGCGGGGCGGGGGAGGGGACCTTGCTCACTCTAGATTAAAAGAATAAAGAGACCAGATGTGATGGGTGGACTTCATGTGGACCCTGATTAAAACAAAATTACTGTCCAAGGGCATTCCTGACCTTCAGGGAAATCTGATTTTGCCTGGGTGTTAAGTGATACCAAGGAATCATGGTTTATTTTGTTAGGTGAAATAATAGCATTATGGTTTATATAAGAAAACGACCATATTTTCTAGAGATATTTACTGAAGGATGTAGGGGTAAAAGGACATGCTGTCTGGGATTTTAAATTTTAAAGCTTTTAAATGCTTTAGCAAAGAAAAGAGAAATGGAGAATTACATGAAGTAACTGATGTAAAATCTTGGTAATTGTTAAATCTGAGTGCATAAGGGTTCAATGTACTATTCACTTTACTTTTAGATATGCTTAAATTTGTTCATGTTCAAAAATTCATGTGAGGGGTGCCTGGGTGGCTCAGCCGGTTGAGCGGCTGCCTTCGGCTCAGGTCATGATCTCAGGGTCCTGGGATCGAGTCCCACATCGGGCTCCCTGCTCTGTGGGGAGCCTGCTTCTCCCTCTTCCTCTGCCCCTCCTCATAGCTCATGCTCGTGCTCTCTCTCTCTAATAAATAAATAAAATCTTTAAAAAATTAAATAAAAAAATAAAAATTCATGTGAAAAAATTGAAGCACTGAGCTAAAAATCTCTGGTAATAAAATGTCTAAAAGTTCCCAAATCTATAATATAGGAAAGAGTTATGAAAACACAATGCAGGGCACCTGGCTGGCTCAGTTGGAAGAACATGCAACTCTTGATGTCAGGGTTTTGAGTCTGAACCCCAGGTTCGGTGTGGAGATTACTTAAAAAATAAAATCTTTAAAAAAAAAAGGGGGGGGGGGGGGGAGTTTGCCTTTTCCTCCAAAAAAATTTCTAAGAAGTACCAATTCTGCATCTCCCAGCAGCCACAGAATCTGGGCGGCTCTTGTCTCTCTTCATACGGAGGGTGTACTTCATATCCACAGGGCAAACTGACAGTACGGGTCTCTCCCCAGCCAACAGATCCAGCCAAGAACTGGCTTCAGAGAGCTCAGCCTCCTTGTCCTGTTTCCATATGGTTTTTCTGATTGGGGCCAGGGTTGGGTGGGGAGGGAAAGTTTGCTTGTTGTAACATACAGATTTTTCTGGTCTCTGAAACAAGGTGGGTTACAAAGATGAGCCCTGTTAAATCCTGCCACCATAATGCTTCAAGGGATTAACACACCTTCCTTGGACAGATATATATTTATATATATTCTTTAAATCTATATTCTAATCTTATTAATAAGTACATTCCATGGGGCGCCTGGGTGGCTCACTTAGTTAAGCATCTGCCTCCGGCTCAGGTCATGATCTCAGGGTCCTGGGATCCAGCCCCGCTTCAGGCTCCCTGCTGGGCAGGGATCTGCCTCTCCCTCTCCCTCTGCCCCTCCCCCTGCTCATGCCCTCCCTCTCTCTCCCTCTGTCTCAAATAAATAAATAAAATCTTTAAAAAATTAAATTAAGCTCTCAAATAAATCTTTTTAAAAGTAAATTAAGTTAAAAAAAAATACATTCCTGGGGCGCCTGGGTGGCTCAGTCGTTGGGCGTCTGCCTTCGGCTCAGGTCATGATCCCAGGGTCCTGGGATCGAGCCCCATATCAGGCTCTCTGCTTGGTGGGAAGCCTGCTTCTCCCTCTCCCACTCCCTCTGCTTGTGTTCCCTCTCTCGCTGTGTCTCTCTCTGTCAAATAAATAAATAAAATCTTAAAAAAAAAAAAAAAAAACATTCCTGAGGCACCTGGGTGACTCAGTTGGCTGAGTGTCTGACTCTTGGTTCCGGCTCAGATCATGATCTCATGGTCGTGCGATCGAGCCCCACATCAGGCTCCACACTCAGTGCAGAGTCTGCTTCAGATTCTGTCTCCCTCTCCCTCTCTAAAATAAATAAATAAAATCTTTAAAAAATAATAATAAGTACATTCCTGAGTTCCTTCAAAGAACACTGGTATTGTAATTTTTAAGTAATAGATTACTTTATATTCCATTTTACCCCTATCGGTGACACACAGAATAAATAGAGCTCATTATGGGATAAAAACTCAGTAGCTTCTAACTTAGTGGCTATAGACCCTCAGTTCAGGAGTCACGAACTGCAAATGATTTTAAAGAATGACCCTTAATTCCTCCTTAACGCAGAAAGTCAAATAATTATCTGGCAAGTTGGTCACTGTGACAGTGAAACCTTATATTGCCCTAAGGTGCCAGAGGCCATTGTTAAGACACTTGTCCTCTCCTTCAATCCCTCTCTGAAGAGGATAAAACAAGACAGCTTACCCATTTTCTGTGACTTTTGTAATCTAACTACTTAGCTAAAATAGCAGCTACAATCCAAATCAACTTCAGCATCGTAAGAACTGTTATAGATGGTTAAAACCATTTACCTATAGAGTTCACCATTCTTCTTCTACCTTCTAATTATTCCCCAACACAATGCATTGATTGGTAAAGTCACCATCATCACTTGAATTTCTGGGTTATAAAATGTGTGCATACTCCCCCATCCCAATTTCTGGGCTTTAAGAATGCTATTTCTCTCTTTGAACATCATTAATATAATTCCCTGAGTTGGTTTACTTTATGTAAAAAAAAAATACAGAAAGAATTTTTTTCATTAGAAATAATGAAAAATCCTCAGGCTCAAGTTTAAATCATTTTGTAATTAAGCACTAATTGTACAAAAGACTGTTCAAAAGGGGAGCTTAAATTGACAAATGAATTTGTTCATGTGAACTGCCTTCCACATACATGATGGCAAGATGTGCATCGGGTTTGACGTGCATTGGGTTTGACATCCATTTTGGAAGCAATCACACAGAAGCAGCTGCTTTTTCAATAAACTTGGCCAGTTTCACATCTCTCTTGGTCAGTCCACCACAGTCGTGTGACGTTAGGGTTATCTGCACCTAAGAAACACAGAAGCAGTTTTTCAAACCTGGAGCTGCAATTCATGGTTCTCATCTTGGGTGGTTTGGAAATCAATCTATTATTCAACATTCACATTTCAGAATTGGGGAGATTAAATGATTTACAAAATACTACATTATGAATAAGCACAGCATTTCCAAAACTGAATAAACTCTGGGGGCACAGTCTGCTTCGGGCTGGGCCCAGCAGCCGCCCAGGGATAAAAAGGTCCTCTCATGTGAAGGGCAATTCAGCTGCCAGAATCTGAAATCTTGTCTCTCAAAAAAAAAAAGAGAGAGCCCGAGAGAGACTAAGGTTCCATTTTAACTCCCATTACTTTAATTACACGACTATTTTCAGGCCACTGAGAAAGACCAAGCTATCAAATGTAGTATCTTAGCAACTACGTTCAGAAAAGCCCATTTCCAAATTAGAGAAGTGGGACGGGGTGGGGTGGGGTGGAGGAACAGACTGTGGCTTCTTGAAAAATCAATTAAAAAGTACAAGCAAAATTATGAACAAAGAGAGGCAAGTAGGAAGGAAAAGTTTATCATGGTACCTGCATATTCTGAAGTATCCCAATAAATCACAAGTACATCAAGAAATGTTCTCTTTTTTCAAAGAGAATTAAAAAAAAAAAAAAAACAGAACCACATAGAAATCTAGATGATATTTCAAATGGCATGACCATAAAGGCAAGGACATTTGGGATGGAGGGGGGAGACCATGATTCTTCTTACTGAGCCCCCTTAAAAACTACTTAAAATCTTTTTAGCCTGCTCTTTGTCTTAAGAAGGCCAGTTCCCACTTATAATGTAGAATTTAATAAACAGTTATTTTTAAAGCACAGTTCTTGAGCATAATTATTTCAGTAAGTTAAATAAGGCCATCTCTCTCTTATTTGCTACCATTACTTTCAAAAATTTATCTTAGGAGGGTATAAAATTTACCTGCATGGCTCATTTTCAAGTTTAATTCAGGAGCTTAATTTGGCCCAACTAGCTCATATTAGTTTCAGTAGAAGACAAGCATGAAAATAAAGAATTTGGTCACTGCTGTCTTGAGCAGATTGGAAAATTTGTTACTAATTTGCAGTAATACCCAGGGATCCTCAGTGAAAGAATAAGAGAATGCTTTCCTAAGCACAATGACACTTGACACATCCCTGCATAGGATAACAAGGAAGAATGGAGTTTCTTAAACTCCATAGCTAAGGTGATCCCCAAATAAGGCAATTTAGTTACCTTGTTGTACACATTGAACCATTCCGGGTGATGATTCATCTTCTCTGCTTGCAGGGCGACTCGGGACATAAAGCCAAATGCCTGCATAAGATGAAGCTGAAACTGATTAGTGGCATTGCCCTCTACTCTGGACCGGGGGGGGGGGGGGGGGGGGGGGAGAGAGAGAGAGAGAGAGAGACCAGAACAATCCAGCCAGATAAAGACAAGGCTAGGATCCTTAGGGAAACCTGGAGAAATCAAATATGAAAAGGATTGCTCTCCACAGAGCTGGGGTAACAGTGTAGCAGGACCGTGACCTGCTGCTCAATGGTGAAAAACAATCAGGCTCAAATAACAAACCAGGAAATTGGTCTCACCCAGTGACCTGTCTGGACTGTTTTAATTGTCCTCAGGACAAGACTCGCCAAAATAGCACAGGAGTAATTTCCCTCCAACCAAGTGCTCTGGATCTCACTACCTGGCCCCAAATCTTAGGGGCTACTTTTCTTGCATCACCACCCCTTTTGTGTTTGGTCGCTGGGTTGCTAACTAAGTCATCAATCCCAAGACTATGGAAAAATATCTTACTGAACAACTTCCCCATCCTAGCTCCCAGACAGGACAGGAGGGGATAAAAGACTTTTTTGACATCTAGAGTGAAACAGGGACGTCTGGGTTGCCTGCTCTGGGTCTCCTTGCTATTGCCCAGCAATGCCACATGGAACAGAAAGCGCTCCTCCCCCGGGCAGGGGGTGGTGGACTCAGGCACACGCATAAGTGCGGACCTGTAGGGCTCAGTCTTCATTCCATAGGGAAAGTGCAAACCTAATTTTGCTAAGCAGAGGCAAACTTGTCCTGAGAGGATGAAAAGCTTTTTTTCTTTTGCTTGCTTTCCAATTTTTATGAAGGTAACTGCAAACAATAGGAGGGTCTGTCTCTAATGTGTCCAGAAGACAGAAATACTTGGTAAGACTCTAAGGTAATGGTACATTAACTACAAATTTACAGTGGAATTCACAGGGCAGTACCCATTGTAGCCACATAAATAAATATTTAATTTCATTACCCCCATCCAGAAAAACCAATGTGATGGTAGTTGAGCTATGTTTTTTGGATCACCAAATTAGAGCACATTTCCAAGTTAAGAGTGAGAAGTAGGGAAGATGCCATTTCAAACCATTCTATGTTATTCATAATGGTTTTTATGTCAGAATGATTTTATTCAGGATAAAAACTCCCATTTTGGTCTTTAATTAGAGGCCTGAAGGTTTTTCCCTGTCAGGAAAAGGAGGAACATTCAAGCAAAATCCATTTAACCATGTATGGAATTATCAGTGGAAAACAATATTCACTCTCCCCTTCCTCTTCTCATCTCATAATCTGATTCTCTAGATTGTGTCAAATGTGAAATTCAGAGTTAAACTGCATTAAATGATGTATAATGAGAATTTTTTAGTCTATTTTGCCTATAATGCCTTATTCTTGTTTAGCTTCAAGACTACCAAAAAAGTTAATCATAATCCCTGAGAAATAGTAATACAGTCATTAAGGGCATAGGCTTTTGAGCCAGGGAGGCCTGAATTCAAATTCCCAATGTACAACCTGTCATGCGAGCCTCAGTTCTCTGATCAGCAAACTGAGGATAATAATAAAAAGTTCATGTAGTCATCCTAATAAAAAATGAGATAGGGTATATAAAAGCACTTAGCACAGCACTTGGCACTGGGTAAGAGATCAGTAATGGTCAATATGACTACCACATACCGCTCTGGCGAGACTGCATATGATAACCCTAACAGAATGTAAGATAGGTGAAAAGCCCTCCCACAGCCTTAAGAATCTAAGATTCCAGTAGCTGTCTCCCAGAAGAATGGTGCTTTCCTATTCCGCATGCCATAAACAGAGACTCAAACCCACACACCAGACAAACAGATCACATACTACAGGGTAACACCCTGATGCACACTGCCTAGGGAAAACACAATAATAACAAGATATTAGGTGGGCAAAGTCAGTCCCTACCCAAGTTCTTAAGCCCTGTGGCCACAATTTCTTTGAACTACGCTATCCTAAAGGTCCAAAGTGATGCTTAGCATCCCTTACTATTTCCCAAGAACCAAGTGGATCAAGGGGATGATTTGAACACAGTCAGAAGTACTCCTCAAATCTTTGATTACCAGCATGCTATCAGCATGGTAGGAAAATCTACTCTATCACAGATACGGCTTAAAAGAAAACACCGCTTGTGGTGCCTGGGTGGCTCAGTCGATTAAGCATCCAACTCTTGATCTCAGCTCAGGTCTCAATCTCTCGGTCCTGAGTTCAAGCCCTGCAATGGGCTCCACACTGGGCATGGAGCCTACATAAAGAGAGAGAACACCCACATTCTAAGAGTTACATTGATCAAAGAAAAACCTTGGGGCGCCTGGATGGCTCAGTCAGTTAAACATCTGCCTTCTGCTCGGGTCATGATCCCAGGGTCCTGGGATCAAGCCCCACATGGGCTCTCTGCTCTCTGCTCTTGAGCCTGCCTCTCCTCTCCCTCTGCCTCCCACTCTGCCTACTTGGGTACTCACTCTCTCTCTCTCAAATAAATAAAATCTTAAAAAAAAAAAACTGCTAAGATATCTATATACAGTGTAAAAAGAAAAACAAAGGACACTTCCAAAGACCCTCCAAACTTATGTATTCCTTAGCTTTACATATTTCCCTTCAACTGTCACCTAATATTTGCATTTAATAAAATATCATAAGCTTCATAAACCATTTACACAGGATCTACTCCTAATTTTTCCCAAGGGAAGGAACACTTGCTCCTGCTCTGGGAGCAAGGAGATAATTTCATAATCCTTCTTCCATATAACAGAACCAAATAATCCCCAAAATATTTATTTCTAAATCTGCAAATTAAAAACATTCACAACAATATACATTCAAATTAAAGTAAAAGGATTTCTGCAAGAAAGTGAAATGAGTGGATAGGAGAGGAAAAAAAGCAAAACCTCAAAAGGGAAGTTTGATTATCTGGCATTCATAAAGAAGGAATATGACTGAACAGCAAAACGGGCAGATGGTGAAAAGCATCTGTCCCTTCTTTCTAAGATTTCTTTTTTACAGCCCTAGCTAGTTTTTCCCAGGATGCCAGTTGGAACCTACAGGCTTTGAGCTAGGTAAGAGTCCAGGCTTTCTAAAACTATTCCATCAATGAAAACTGCAAAGAGTGTGAGGCAGAATGCACACCACTAACAATACAGTGAGAAGCTGAGAGGACAGGACTAAAAAAATGGACAAAATGAAGTAGAAGTCAGCAAGAATTTGTAACAATTAGAAAATAAGTACAGGGGCGCCTGGGTGGCTCAGTCGTTAAGCGTCTGCCTTCGGCTCAGGTCATGATCCCACGGTCCTGGGATTGAGCCCCGCATCGGGCTCCCTGCTCGGCGGGAGGCCTGCTTCTCCCTCTCCCACTCCCCCTGCTTGTGTTCTCTCTCTTGTTGTCTCTCTCTCTGTCAAATAAATAAATAAAATCTTTAAAAAATAAATAAATAAATAAGTACATATCGCTTCTCGGCCTTTTGGCTAAGATCAAGTGTAGAAAATAAGTACAGAACACAAAGGAGATCTAACAGATAACTTTTGTGAATAAGACAACAACAAACAAACAAACACAGAAAGAAATGAGAGATGTAATTCAAAAAATTTTTCCAGAAATAAAATATTTAAATTTATAGATTCGAAGAATTCAACCATTTCTAGACATCCTAATGAAGTTAATGAATTTGAAGATTAAAAAGTCCTTTGGCATCTAGCCAAAAAGATCAATTCACCTATAAGGATGAAAATAATCTGGCTGACTTCAAACTTCCACATACCAGCCCTGAACAAAAGAAGTCAGAGGAGCAATGCCTATAAAGACTTCAGGAAATCAAAATGCAAAGAATTTTATACCCAGCTAAACTGTTGTTCAAAATTAATACAAGAGACCTAATTTTTAAAAGACGTTAACTCAGGGAATAACTCCCCTTCACCCTTTCTGAGGAAACTTTTATTAAAGGATGAAATACAAGTAATTAGAGACGGATGGAGAAACAATATAAAAGTTATTGGCAGTGAGCAACTAATTCACTCACGTCTAGGAATAAATTTAAAACAATTGTGGGGATTGTAGTCACAGAATGGAATGTAAATGTTATAAACTATTAAAAGATGTGGAAGAAATGGGGAAGGTAGATTAAAGTTTAAAAATTCTAAAAGCTGCAAGATCAGAAGCATATTTCGAAGTATAAAACTAAGCACTAGAAACAAAAAATAAAATGTAACAAAACTGCCTGGTGTAGGGAAAGTAAGAGAAAGTAGAAGTTTAATTTTGATATTGCTTAGTGGGGAGACCACTATCTAAAGAAATGCTATCTAAAGAAACAGAGGATTAAGTTTGCTATGTAAAATTATAGGTATAACAGTATCCACAAGAAGAACAAAAATAATAACAGAAACACTCACAATTAGGTTCAAGGAAAGCACAAGTAAAATAAAGCAAACAAAACACAATCCAGGGCACCTGGGTGGTTCAGTCAGTTAAGCATCTGCCTTCAGCTCAGGTCATGAACCCAGAGTCTTGGGATGGAGTCCCGCATCGAGCTCCCTGCTCAGCGGGGAGTCTGCCTCTCCCTCTGCCCCTACACCTCCCCCTGCTCGTGTCCTCTCTCTCTAAGTGCATAAATTTTAAAAATCTTAAAAAAAAAAAAAAACCACAATCCATATCATAATTTAAATTAAGGGAGGAAAAAAAGTATATTGGTTCTGTCATGTTTTACAAGACCAAACATCTTTCCAATCAATAAATGTAAAGAGCCATAATCCAACTGATTAAAAGAAGAGAAAACTTGGGGTGCCTGGCTGGCCCAATTGGTACAGCATGCAACTCTTGATCTCAGAGTTGTGAGTTTGAGCCCCATGTTGGGTGTGGAGATTACTTAAATAAATAAAACTTTAAACAAAAAAAAAAAAAAAAGAAGAGGAAGCTTTACATGGATCACAAAGCAAAACTCAAGTTGGAAATAAAAGGACACAGGCAAATGTAAAAAAAAAAATTTGTTTTTAACTTATAAAAGTATATCCATAATGAAGATTGAATAATTTTGAGTACCTACACTACAAGTAACACAGCATCAAAATCAATGAGGCAGAAATGACAGGAAATACAAGACAAATAGAAACATCCATAGTGGAAACTTTAATTTCCATTTCTTAACCCATGGCACAGTAACCAAACAAAATCAAGGATATGGACTACTTAAATATATCATTTAAAAGGTAGATCCAATTAATATACTTTAAACTCTAAACAATGAGAATATATCTTTTAAAGTGTCTACTCAACATTCACAGAAACTGAACACATATTGGCCCACAAAGAAAATCTCAATCAATTCCAAAAAGTAGAAATAGTGCTGACAACATTCTTGGTTAAAATTAAAAACAAAACGAGAAGGCAAAAGTAGCAAAAATAAAGTACTACCTGGAAATGTTTTTAAATCCTTCTTTTAAAGTCTTGATTCACAGAAGAAATCAAAACCAAAACTGAATAGAAATTAATCATGTATGTACTACATACAGGACACATGTAAAGCAATAATCAGAATAAACACTCTTAAATACTTAAATTAAGAAAGTGAAAGAAGGGGCACCTGGGTGGCTCAGTCGTTAAAACGGCATCTGCCTTCGGCTCAGGTCATGATCCCAGGGTCCTGGGATCGAGCCCCGCATTGGGCTCCCTGCTCGGCGGGAAGCCTGCTTCTCCCTCTCCCACTCCCCCTGCTTGTGTTCCCTCTCTCGCTGTGTCTCCCTCTATCAAATAAATAAATAAAATCTTAAAAAAGGAAAAAAAGAATGTGAAAGAAAATAAGTAAATAAAAATAAACTTAGGGAGGAGAACAAGAATGAATATAAAGAGAACAGCAGATATAAATGAACAGGAAAGAAAAAAATGGCAGAACTGATAAATCCAAAAGCTGAAACAATTATGTAATAGAAAATTGGTTACTTCATTTAAAGACAAACAAAAGACAGGGAGAAAAGGTACAGATAAACAAAACAGGAAATGAGAATAGTGAAGTAACTACAGATAAAGGAAATTTCAAAACATAAAAACAAAATTTAAATAAAATGCAAGTATTTATATAAATAAATTTCAAAACATAGGTAAAATAGTTCTCTAATAAAAATTATCCAAAAAATTTATCAAAACTGACCACAGAAGAGAAAAACATATAAACAGGACTGACACCAAAAAGTAACAGTTCCTAGTCATTTCACAGAGAAATTCTACAAAACCTTGAAGGCAGAGTTAACTCTAATACTAATTAAACTGCTCCAGAGCACAGAAAAAGAGGGACATTTCCAAATTATTTAAACTACCATAACACTCCCCAAGTTCCCACAAAGATAGCATGTAACAATGAAAGTATAGGTTGATTTCATATTAAGTGAAATCTTAGTAAACAAAACCTACCAATACACTAAAAGAGCAAAGCACCATGAGCAAATGGGATTCATTTTAAGAATGCAAGGAATGGGGCGCCTGGGTGGCTCAGATGGTTAAGCGTCTGCCTTCGGCTCAGGTCGTGATCTCGGGGTCCTGGGATCGAGTCCCGCATCGGGCTCCCTGCTCCTTGGGAGCCTGCTTCTCCCTCTGCCTCTCTCTCTCTGTCTCTCATGAATAAATAGATAAAATCTTTAAAAAAAGAAAAAAAAAGAATACAAGGAATGTTCAATATAAGGAATATATTGATATAACTCAATATCAATATCAATAATCAATAAATCAAGAGAAAAATCATATAATGACTTCCATAAATTTTGAAAAGATATTTGATAAATTCAGTATTTCTTATGTATTAAAACTCTTAATAAAATAAGACTATATGGGCCTCTCTTTTTTGTGGTTATCAACTGTTTTCTTTATTTATAACAAGTAATGAGTACAAAAAATGCTTTATATTTGGAGGGTAAAATAGGAGCATGTAACCACAACATCAAAATATACATACCAAAATTGGCTACATGGATAATCATCACTGTTTGTTCATAAAAGCAGCAGTTAGGAAGATCCCAAGTTGGACCCCTCTTTAAATAGAATATATTCTCAGTCCAAAAGGTAATATTATTCTTAAAAGGGAAACACTAGACGATTCCCATTAGAGTCAAGAATAACCCTCCCCCCCCAAAAAAAGCCTTTTATACAAACAATAACTAATTAGAAAATATATTGGAAGAAAAGATTCTCTCTAAAGTGGCACCAAAAATTAACTAGTAAACTTGGCAAGAAATATATGAATTCTATAGGCAGAAGACTTGAAACCACTATGAAATAATGGGTAGATCTTACTACATTAAAATTTTTCTCTCTATGGCAATAAAAACCAACAAATAAAACTAAAAGACAAACAACAAGCTGGATTTGCAGTACATATTTCCTTGGCATATAAAGAACTCCTACAAATTAATAAGAAAAAGATCAACCACCCAATTTTTTTAAATGGGCAAAGGACATAATAAGTAACAAATGGAAGCAAATGGTTCTTAAACATTAAAACTGCTAAGACTCATACATAGTAAGAGAAGCAGAAATTAATACTAACTTTTATATCAACTATATCTCAGTAAAGCTGCAGGGGGTGGGAAACTAAGTTAAACCTATCAGTTTGGTAAAGATCAAAAAGTCTGATAATACTCTGTTGATGAGGACGCAGGAGAAAAGGCACTCACACACTGCTGGTGAACATCACCTGATACCTCATCACTCTCGAAGAGAATTTGACAATATCCATCAAAATTAAAAATGCCTGTGCCAGGGATTTAATTATCAGTTGGATAAGCGTCTGCCTTCGGCTCAGGTCATGATCTCAGGGTCCTGGGATCGAGCACTGTGTTGGGCTCCCTGCTCGCTGGGGAGTCTGCTTCTCCCTCTGCCCCTCCCTGGCTCGTGCTCTCTCTCTCTCTCTCTCTGAAATAAAGAAATAAACTCTTTAAAAAAAAATGCCTGTGCCTTTCAGCTAAATAATCTCACTTCTAGGAATTAGTCCTGCAAGCACATTTATGCATAAATTACAAGACTGGTCGCTGCAGGGGCGCCAGGGTGGCACAGTCGGTTGAGCCTCCGACTCTTGGTTTTGGCTCTGGTAGTGATCTCGAAGTCATGAGGTCGAGCCTCATCTGGGGCTCCACACTCAGCACAGAGTCTACCTGGGATTCTCTGCCTCTCCCTCTCCCTCTGCTCCTCCCCCTGGCTCTCTCTCATGGTCTCCCTCTAAAATTAAAAAATCGTTAGAAAAATGGTCAATGCAGCACAACCTGTAAGAGCCACAGATCTGAAAAAGCCAAAGGTCCATCAGTAGGGAACTGATCAAATACAGGATGGTCCATTTACACACAGGAATACTATGTAGCCATTAAGAAGAATGAAGAAACTATCTGCTGATGTGGAAAAACCTCCAAGATACATTACTAAATGAAAAACAAATGCGTAACATAGTCTGTGAATTGTACAAAAGGAGAGGAAACTACATGCATTAGTATCTCTGCAACCACGCATAAGAGATTGGCAACCGTGAATGACAGTGGGTGGAGAGGGGAAACTGGGTGGTTGGGAATCACGGACCACAAAAGACTTACTATACTCTTTGGTGCCTCTGAATCTGTGCCACATAAATACCTGTTCTACTTTTAAAAATTAGTTTGGGGAAAAAAATGAAGATGCCATGCAAATGAAGATTTCACTCTAAAGGGAGCTGAGATACTACAATGTATATAACCTGGTTCATATTAAAATATTTTGGCTCATGTTAACTTCTTAACATATGCCTACCTGTTTGGGTGGGTTTTTAGTGCCAATTTACAGCATAGTTTGTCTATGAGCCATGTTCTGTTGAGCCACGGCCATTTCAAACAAACATATGGCCAACAAATAACATATAATGGCTGATAATAGTTTCAGCCTTTCCTCTATTGCAAATTACAAACATTTTATGAACAAGTCAATGAATGCATGATGAAGTATGACTTTTTAAGTCACTCTGCCATGTTAAGGAATGTAAGCATTACAATCATGGTAAATGGGGTCAATGAAGTTTGTCATTTGGAAATCTCCAAACCATCAGCAATTAAAAGATTTTTCCATGAACCCCAAATCAAGTATTCCTAGGGAACTTTAATTTTTCTTAAAGTTCCTTTTGTTTCATTTTATTCCATGAAAATATGAAAGACTATCAGATGCACGAAACCAAAACAAAACCCTGTATCAATCTGTGAAATGTTTAACAGCACCCTGAATTTAAAATGCAGCTTCAGTCCAAATACCATGTATGATTTATTAAAGTTCTAAGACTTAACTTCTAGCACATATTTACAATACGAATCTTTCATTACTCAGAGCAATTCTCTTTGATATAAGTTCTTTAAATCTGCTGCCTTTTATATTTTGATTACAGACTATTTTAATTATGCACTAAAAAAGAACATATCTCCCACTAAGAAAATGAGCACCAGCGACTCCAAAGTAATTTCCCCAGTACAATCTCCATTAAGCCTCTAAATACTTCCTTTACTAATTCAATGAATTAGAACTCTATTGTTTATGAATCACCTTTATGTTTGTAGGCCTATAGCTCTTCTTTTATAAAACACAATTGCTATGGAAGGAAATGATATTTACGTCTGATTAGAAATGAAAACACTATTACATAAATCAGTTTGGGCATTTCTTCACGTCTTGAAACATGATCGGCAATTTAGTCTAATTGGTGATCAAGGAAACTATCTTGTGATCAATTAAAGTAATTACCAGATTCCGGCAATACAACCTACCTTAATTTCAGCTAGAGTCTGCACTTCTTCAACTTCAATTAAAAATAATGAAAATTATTAAGCAAAATGCATGGCAAGATCATTGCCAAGCACGCACATGTCATAGGACAGGACCTTCCCGTGGTGTTGGTGACTGATCAATCACACAAACACCGCTTGGTGCGCAAGGAAAGGCATTCTTTGCCCCAGAATATTACATGACTCTCCCGTGGAAAACATGGTTAACTGTTCTAGCCACCGCAGAGGGAACACTGGATACTAATTTGCCGGCAACAGAGGAATACTCTCGACTAGCAACATGAGAACTGTGAGGAACAGACCCAACCAAAGATGTATTTGATCAGTGCTTTTTTTCTCCAAAGTGTCACACGTGTTTTGAGCACACTGGTCAACTGCAGAAACGTTAGGGTCAGAGACAGAGATTGAAATATCCTAGCGCTGCTATTCACTAGCTATCTGATCTCAGAGAGATCACAACATTTGAAATGATCCTGAGTTTCCTATTATGTAAAAATGTAAAAATGGGGTATGTGCCAGGCATTCCGTCAGGAGCTCAGTTAATGCTAGTGGTTATTATCATCACCAACACTTTAAATCTATTTAATGCCTGAGGCCTGGAGAGGAAGAATTCCTTTCCAAACCTAGCAGAAGAACCATTCAAGACCAAAGAAATTCACCCTAGCAAGGACAAGAAAATCAGAAACATACTTAAAACTGTTTCTCTACGTGGGTATCCTCACAGAAAGATTTCCAGTGGAAATGGCAATTGGATGATAAGCATCTAAGCCAAGCAGGTGACTCACGTGTCCCTGAAGAGCCAGACTAAAGACCTTACCTGAGGATCACCCCCTAGGCAGTCCAGTATGTGTGTCTGGGGACAGGCCACTCATCTACCTGCCTTCTACTTGATCCACTGCAGAGTGCAACATCCCCAATAACTCAGGCCAAGAATATCCGGCTCTGATCTTAAAACTAGCTTCCCCAAGGCACTTGAGACAATGCCCACAAGGAACTAAGCAAGCAGCTGGTCCTACTGTGCCCTAGGCTAAATTAGCGCCCCTTCAGCTGGACGTAGTAAATACACTACCTGTGAGGTAGCATGCTCACTTCGACACATTGCCTTCAAAAGCTGTGCTCACAGGACCATAACATTCCAGAGCCTTACAAAAAAGTTCTTAAGTCACCATTTTTAGTAATTACCGTAATATCCCAAACAGCCATATGGAAAAATAAGATAGCTTTTAGCTAATTACATGGTACTACCTTCAACATATACTGTTAAATGAAGCAAGGGGCAAAACGGATTCCTTTTGCAGAACGAGGATTTATAACTACATTAGTAAATTCCTCCTGAATTCCCAGGAAGACTACTCTCTGACAGAGGTCTACTAGTATCCACTCTCCTCCAGGCAGCAGAGTTGAACCAACATCAACACCTCTGCCCACAATTTTACCTAAGAGCCCACCATTTCTGTTCCATGGTTAGGAAAAGTCCTATAACGAGACAGATACCACGTATCTGATGTGTGCCCAAGAAGCACTGTGGACAAGATGGTCACAAGCTGAGAATAACTTCTCCCTGAAAAGACATGACTCATTTCCAAATTCCTCTGCACGTGAGTTTAAATTACATTTCCCCATATCATCAGCAGCTACTATGGGGCATACCAACAGCTCCGTCTGATGAGCTCCTTCTAACATTTCTCACGATCCTTCAGTTTTACT
This sequence comes from Neomonachus schauinslandi, assembly GCF_002201575.2. Lineage (NCBI taxonomy): Eukaryota > Metazoa > Chordata > Mammalia > Carnivora > Phocidae > Neomonachus > Neomonachus schauinslandi. The sequence continues at coordinate 26,329,548 of NC_058409.1, read as the reverse complement.
CTCTTGGATTCAGCACGTTTCACCAGTTTCCTTCCCCATCGTTTCCCTCTAAAGCTGAGTGAAACACGGGTTTCAGCATCATCCCAACAGGAATCCACCAGGGAAGCCATTTACTCGGAGTTCCCTAACGTCAAGTAGCTTCTGATGCCTCCCTGTGCCCTGTGGCTGTTCATGACTGCCAGTCAGCTGCTTGGGAAACATCCCGTTGGAGGCTGTCTTTCCCAATCAGCTGATAATCCCCGTTTGTTAGCTTTCAGGAGTCTCCGGAGGTGAGAGGTATGGCAAAGACTCCCGAAGTTTTTTGTTTTGCTTTAGCTAGTTAGAACTTATGAATTAAATTCTTAAAGAATGAGAATTTATGAAAGGCAAAGGAATTAGAATAGCTAAAACAGTTTTTGAAAAGAACAAAGTTGGAGGATTCACAGTACCTGATTTAAATCTTACTGTACGGGCATAGTAATCAAAACAGTGTGGTATTATCAAAAGAAGAGATACATAGATCAGTGGAACAGAATGGTCTAGAAACAGTCCCACACATATATGGCCAACTAATATTTGACAACAGTACAAAGACAATTAAATGGAGAAAGGACATCTAATGATGCTGGAGCAATTGGGCATCCATATGCAAAATATACACATACACACATATACCTTTAACTACACATCTTACTATGTATAAAAATTAACTCAAAATGGTCATAGACCTAACTGTAAAACCTTAAATTGTAAAATTCCTAGGAGAAAATATATGCTCTAAAAAAATAAAGTCTGTTAAAAGAACACAGAAAAAAAAAAAGGAATGAGAATTTATGCTCCTTGGCATTGTCATCATTATAAAATTTATAAAAATTCACATTTATATAGAAAAATACCCTTAGGCTTCAACTTTATGCATCCAAACCACTAAAATATATGGAATATCTGGCCAAATACCTTTTTAGAAACCAAATAATAGGCAAAATGGCAGTCTAACTCCCAACCTTTTCTTCTTTATAATCAGCTGGCTCCTTTCAAGAGATGCAACTACTAGTATTTACACTGTGATTCCAGTATATATCTGACATGAAATTATTCTGCCCTATTATCGTACCTAAGTTTAAAAAGACAAGAGAGAAGGCAGAAAAGCTTCTGCTCCAATTGGAGTATTTTAAATTAAACTGCAAGGCAAGATGCTCCAACAATAACCAAAAGGGTTGAAGGAAGAGAACAAGGGCTCAGAGCAGAAAGAACACCCACTCCCCAAGCATGGGGTGGGGAGAGAGCGGACTCAAAAAAAATATTCTAAAGAAACAAAGCAATACGTAATTTGGCCTAACTGTACAAAAAATACATTTTCTATTTTCTACAAGCAGTACACAGTTTGTAAAACAGAGTCTCATCTCACTTCGCATCACAAAATATCTGAATGTAAAAAAGGTCTGTCACAACAGCAACAAATTCATAGTCTTTACTTATTTCTAAATGGGATCAATCCTCCTTTTAAGAGATTTTCAGTAGAGTTTTGGCAACATTTGCCAATATTTTCTGTGAGAAAAATACATCACCCAAAAACAGTCCAGCCCGATCAGACATCCTGATAATCCAGCAGAGGACCTCCAGTGATAGACGGCTGCAATGCATCACTGCAAGCCAACAGCCTGCCAGACCCCCTTCTCAGAGAACAGTGCCAATGCAGAAGCAGCCCGCTGAGGAAAGAGACCATCTCTTAAGTCATCTGTATTTATTTGTTTCAAAGTGCACCCACAGGTTGTGAACTTGGAAAGGTCCCTGAACCTGTCAGAGTCTTCAGACACTGAGCTAAAGCAAACCACAAATATATTCAGAATTTATCCTCAACCTGTTATGAAGAGGCTTAAGGAGAGACCTTTCTACGTTTAACACATTGAAACTAGGGACTTTTTCCTTTCTGTGTTTTAAACCCTATTACTAAAGAATTAAAGAAAAATTTCCGGGCTGGAGACCCACAGAGCGTAAAACAGACTTAGCACTTACCCTGCTTTTGGTATCAAAAGACTCAGAAGGTCTGGTGGATGGTGTCATCTCATCCTGAAAGGTTCTAATCCCAGCTCTGTCTCATTCTATGGCCTTGAGCAAATCCTAAACCTCGCTCACCTCTCCTAGTCCCTGGAAATCAGAGGCTCTACTACTTAACTTCACTGTGCGAGGAGATCTCACGAAAACACGCAGAGTGCTTTGCACAGAAAACACGCTACTGTAGAACACTGATAAAGGCCCCAATCTGCTAGAGTCCTACACAAAGTAATTTTATGCCACTTTTTTAATCTAGAAAATTTGCTCCATGTCGCCAAAGAAACTTAGTTGCATCCTGGACACAAATGAAAAAATTTAAGTGTCTGTGATAAAAACTCATGAGTAAGGCAAATAATTCAGGAAACAGTGATGAACAGAAGAAACATTTCAAAGAACAAATGCTTACTTAGGTCAATTCTTTCTGCCATACTCCTATATAAATTACCTTAGCTTCAGCTGTTGATCAAGTTGGGTTTTTTGGGTTTGGGTTTTTTTTGTTGTTGTTGTTTTTTAATCATTCATAATATCCTGAGAGGGGGGAAAAAAACGGTTTTCCTGGATGCATCTAAAGGGGCAAGTTTATTTTCCCTCTTGAGAGCAGGCTCCCACTCGGTTCCAGCACAGAGCTGCGACCTACTCTGTGCACGGGAGGGCTAAGGGCTTACAGGCAGCACACAGCGAAGCTCCATCTCTGTACCGAGCCCTGCGCAGCTCACCTGCAATCCCCACCAGAGGAAAAGAACGCAACTGGCTCTAAAACACCCCGGGACAACAGATACTGGTGGAGTGGGAGTGCTCTGCCATCAGATGCAATTCCTAAAGAGAAATTCTTCCCTTTTGTTTTTAAAAGTTTATTATTTCATACCTTATGCAAATCATACTTTATATATTAGGCAATAATATTTTAGAAATACTCAAGTCAAATTAAAGGCTTCGATAGTCTTGCCAAAAGCACTGTGATTTTCCTATAAAAAAATTATTCCAATTTGTTGATCTTACATAGGATGAAACATACTGTAACAATCTTCATAATTTATGTCCTGTTGGGACACAATGATTTAAAGTAACATAATACAGAGCCGCATCATGGCTAATCTAAACCACCTGACCAGATAAACACCAGCTTCCCTTCTCTCTTCAGCAAGGGCATTTCTGTTTATTGTCATATCATTTCCTCATTCTAGGAACATGCAGAATAAATGCAGCCAACCTGCATTTCAGTGGGAGGCTGAGCTGGCCTTTCCCTCGTCAGGAGGTTTGTGCACACACAGGTACCAATACAATGTCAAGGGCTTACAAGACAGAAAACAACCCAGGAATTCCACCCTCAAAATCATTTACAGCGAAGCAAATATGGATTCATCCAGTACAATCTGGACCAGGTGTGGTGTTATAAACCACAATCTTTGGGTTTTTATGTGTTTTTTTTAATGTCACTGAAGAGGTAATTCTTTCAAACAAATTATGGGGCTTACTATGAGCCAAATTTTTAAAAATGCTTCAATCATGCCTCTCGCTATGTTCACAGGCACTCATGATCTGATTAACTAAACTGAAACTGCCCAAATGAACCAATGTCTTTTTGGGGTGAGGAATCTTGGTGGAAGAGAAAGACAAAGAACCCCCACGGCACTGACCGTGTCCATTTCTGGTGCAAATTTCAGATTGTGAGGTTTCTCCAGGGTCCAAATCTCTTCAACCCTTCTCACATATGCAAACCTTACTGGGCAGAGCGAGGTTTTCAGGGGAACTTAAGGGAAGGGTTTAGAGTTTCAATCGTGAAAGAAAAAGTGCAGGAACACATGTGCATTCGGCAGATAACAATTCACTGAAAATATTTTAAAACAAAACAAAACGCCTGTCTGACCAAATTTTTATAAACTTGGTTGGGGAAGAGGAAAACAAACAATTGTTTAAGGATGGTTTCAAATACTGCTCTCTGCTATTACTGGAAATTTTCAAAGCTTCTCATGCTCCACTGGAAACAGCTCTGCTTCACAAGCTGTTCTTGTCAGTCCTGCCAAAGAAATGGTCTGATACACTTTATTGCAAGTTTATCAGTTTGCTTACCCAGGCAAATATATATAATTATCTCTGCCTATCAAGACCGAGGTACAATAGGATTCCTCCACTGAAAGCAGGGAGATGATTAAAATACAATGGGATGAGATGGGTTAGCAGACATGAGGCACGTGCATTCCCTACCCCAGCTCCACTGCAACATCCTAACCCAGTCCCACCAGTCCCAGAATGCTCAGAACCTGAGCCAACCTGACCAGCAACGTTTTTCATGGAGATGAATCCCCACATGGGGATCAGGAAGGGGGGATTGGACACAGCAAGGAGATACATTTGTGTCACAACCTGGAGCCCTCTGATTTGTGAAATTAAATGGAAAATACACTTTGTGAAATCAAACAGAAAGTATCCTTTTTCAGACAACAGACATTCAGTAACTTGGGTTTGAATTTAACACTGCATATTTGTAAAAATTTAAGATGACAGATGATAAACCTGCAATATGACTGGTGACATTATAAGTTAGCGCTATCAACAGTGGGTTCTGGTAAAAAGTGGGTCTTTTGCCCAAAAGCACTCACACCTTGGACTAAAAAAAGCCCACTTGCTTATTCTTGTTTTCATTATGTTTGCACTGTATGTACATCTCCCCACACTTCCCAAACCACTTCAAAATCAGCTCATGTTGCTCTGAAGTCATGAGGATTTAGGTCACTATGGGTTTCCCCAGCCTCATGCACAGATAGGGTTCTCTGATGATGCAGAGCCTTGTCAATGAACTATAATGTGACTGTCCCCAAGCCCTGACTTCTCACAATCCTGTACCTTCATTTTTTTATTAATCTGTATATCACAGAGTTATCCAAGCAAATACATTTTTAGATCTCTACCCTAAGGAAACTCTCACATCTGTACGCAAGGAGACACAGGATGCTTGCTGTAGAACTGACAGTAATAATGAGCAGTGCCAAGAATCTAAATGTCCATCAATAGGGGAATGGATAAACTTGGTTAATTTATTCACAACTTTATTTGATTTTCAGAGGAATAGAAGATTTAAAAACAATCTACTAGGGATGCCTGGGTGGCTCTGTCGTTTAAGCATCTGTCCTCGGCTCAGGTCGTGATCCCGGGGTCCTGGGATCAAGTCCTGAATCTGGCTCCCTGCTCAGCGGGAAGCCTGCTTCTCCCTCTGCCCGCCGCTTCCCCTGCTTGTGCACTCTCACTCTCTGACAAATAAATAAATAAAATCTTTTTTAAAAATTAAAATAAATAAAATAAAATAAAAACAATCTACTATATGAGAAGCAGTGCAATGGATGGAAAGAGTATTTGTCTAGGAATCTAAAACCTGGGCTCTGTCCCCAAACCTTGAGCAAGCTACATGAGCTGGCTGGGTTAAGACTCCATTTGGACACAGGAGGTGATGTGTATCAGCCACATAGCACAGTGCCTTCACACAAACAGCAATGCTGAATTCAAAAGAATAGCAGCTAGTAATTACAGCAGGTTGATCGTTCCTATTTTACAGAGGAGAGTAGTGAGGCTCCAAGAGGGTGAGTCACATGCCCAGAGTCAAACATCTCACAAAAGGTGAGGCTGGCATTCAAATCCAAGTACATCCAACTCCAAAGCCTTCATGTGTATGTTTAGGACAAATCCCTGAGTGCAGGTTATACTTTTCCCATTTCTCTCCTCTACCTAAAAGCTAATTATAGCAAAAATAAGCTTCCTGCACTATTTATTTTCAAAGTTTAACTACAAGAGAAAGATTAAACATAATAAAAACTTTAGAAAAAGGAAAAACTATTATAAATTTTTTTCCTGTGCCCTTTCGCCCTCAACTGTCATGATACTGTGTACCCTGAACCTCCTCATAACATTAAAACGACCTACTCATTTTTCAGTTACTTCCATTGTCTTCTTTACTTGTTTTTAGAAGCCAAACAATCTCAGAAAGAATGGGTAATCTCTTTGAGAAACTATTTCAGGCGCATGGTTCAAGCATGTAGGAGAGAGACATAGATACCAAATAGGCTTTTTTAAGCCAGGCCTTCTGAACATTAAGACGCTTTGAATCCTCTACCAATACATTATGGAGTTTTAGGGGCAAAACGAGAAGAGCAACTGTATAATTTGAGGTCTATGGAATGAATGAGAAGTCTTTCTTTAAATCCTTTTTTTCAACACCCAGCGACAACATTAGATAACATGATAAAGTCCTCTTTAGCTGAGCACCTATTAAAGTAACCAATTAGCTCAGGTACTGTGCCAAAACCATGACAACTGAACCTGTGAAAACAAACACTCCACCCACCAAACCGGAAACGACAGGGACGATGTCACCAAGTCCTCCAACATGCAGGGAGTGTGCACTGTGGAAAGATCCCAGAACTTCTCTGGGACCCAAGTTCTTATCCTCAAATATTTCTTCCAGCCACACTCGTGCCTGGGGCGTGCCACCCAGCCTCCCGCCTCAGCCCCCCTATTAGTTCAGGAGAGGACCACTCACTGATGGGCTGTGGGAAGGTGGAAGCATCAGCATGTGTAACTGCTGTCACGTATTTCTGTCTTTAGTGCTTAGAGAAAAGAGTACAGATCTCAAATGATCTGCGTCTTAGGCTTTCAAAATTATGACCAACCATCATAATGAGGTCAAAGTCTCCATTACTCTCTGGATCAGCCTAATCTTGTTCATACACCAAGGGTAAACTTGGGGCACATGCCTGCCCTGGTGTTCGGAGATGTATTCTTCATTGAAACCTTGAGAATTATAAGCAGTTACAAATCCAAATACAAAAAAATATGCTGAGCTGTGAACGTGGAGAGTGGGCAAGAGGTGAGAAGTAAATTCGGGATGGTTCTGAAAGACGTGTACCATCCAGAGAGCCATGTTCCATGAGACCAACAGGGTTACCTGGCCCAGATCCCCAAGGCTCAGAAAAGCATGCCTTGCGATTTTTAGTTTGACTGCATTTTCTTTACAAAAGAGATGTTCTGCTTTAACTTTAAATCCTTCTGAGCCCATGCAGAATGTTACGGGAAAGTGCCTGAATCGTCCTGTGATACAGAAAGTCCAGAAACTGAGAAGGGAAACGTGTGCTTGAGGTACAAGCCTAGCACTCCCACCTTGGATACTTACTCCTCCCTCCCATCTTTGGCTTCCCCACCACGGCAGGAAGGGGGCAGACCGGCAGGGTTCCTCCCACTGGGTGATGTGACAACCAGAATACAAAGGTAAGTGCTATGTTCCCTGATGATTAAAAAAAACCAGATTCTTCTCAGAGCAAAGAACTGGAGTCTCCTAAGCCAGCAATCATACTGTTTAAGAAGTGAGGGTTTGTTTTTTCATGTTACTTAGGGAAGAATCTAGAGTTCTTTGTCTGGCATAAATGACCTACGTGGGACCTCAGAAGTGTTTTTACAATATCTAGTAAAGCTTTAAGGTAGTTAAGTATCCAATTTATCTTTCAGTTTCATATATTGGGAGAGTAAACCCCAAGTCACAATTATCTGCCCCATCCTTTCCAGAAAGAGCACCTGTGAACGTTCTTATGCGTTTCATCTATTGCCTTCCTTAGATGCAGTGAAGGTTTTGGACCTGGAGATCTACACGTGGTGGATGCAGCACAGGATTTTAGCAGCCTCTGCTTTTTGGCACAGACTGAGGTGAGGCACTCCTCATTACTCTTTCTCCTGACTGCCTCAGATTTCAGCTAAAACTCCCCTCAAAGATGATGAAGATTCCTATGACTCAGCAGATGACCCACACACATTACATGAGCATAATGGGTTATGGATATAAAAGTCTAAAAATTCCACAATCTCAGAAAAAAAAATTGAATAGAAGAAAATCAATGACTGTATTATAAGCTTATAATAAAGTTAGAAATCCTGTCTGGCCACTGTCTGTATGTACACCACTTTCTAAGAAGGCAGAGCAATAGTGACCAATGACAGAGAAGGTTCTAGGTTGGTGTTTTCTCTTGAAATTCAATACTATTCAGCACTTTCTTTAAATATATGTCCTTTAAACAGTAAATATGGTCAGGTATATTTCAAATATGGTGGTTTTTTAAAGACTAAAAACACTTTAAGAATGGATTTAACTTGAGACACCTGGGAGGCTCAGTCAGTTGCGCGTCCAACTCTTTTTTTTTTTAAGATTCTTTTATTTATTCATTAGACAGAAAGACAGAGAGAGAGAGCACAAGCAGGGGGAGCAGCAGACAGAGGTAGAGGGAGAAGCATACTCCCCCCAGAGCAGGGAGCCTGACGCGGGGCTCGATCCCAGAACCCCGGGATCACGACCCGAATTGAAGACAGACGCCCAACCGACCAAGCCACCCAGGTGCCCCTGCATGGCCAACTCTTGATTTCGGCTCAGGTCATGATCTCAGGGCTGTGAGATCGAGCCCCGCACTGGTCTCCGCACTGGGCATCGAGCCTCCTTAAGATTCTCCCTCTCTCTCCCTCTTCCCTCCCCACTCCCTCTATTTAAAAAAAAAAAAAATGGATTTAACTTAAGAAAAATCTGCTCACAACTGACAATAGAGATAAAGGTTACATTAATATAACTAGTATTTACATTCCCTTTAAGTAAAGCCATTGTTTTTTTACAAGTATAGATAGGCCCTACTTCATTGGAAAGCTTAAAAAATTAGAGGTAAACAGATTTTTTTTTGATGCAGCACCTTTCTGTTGCCACTTGTAAGTTTATGAGTAATGAGTAAGTTTGGTTCCATCAAAGCAAATGGGAAATGGTTTGGGTTTTCATGCGATAATTTAAAACCTGTTAATAAATTCCTTTAATAGCATTCTAAATATACATATTAAAAGTAATTAAACCTGGGGCGCCTGGGTGGCTCAGTCGTTAAGCGTCTGCCTTCAGCTCAGGTCATGATCCCGGGGTCCTGGGATCGAGCCCCGCATCGGGCTCCCTGCTCAGCGGGAAGCCTGCTTCTCCCTCTCCCACTCCCCCTGCTTGTGTTCCCTCTCCGGCTGTGTCTCTCTGTCAAATAAATAAATAAATAAAATCTTAAAAAAAAAAAAGTAATTAAACTTTATAAACCTAATGCTTGAATTTCAGACAGCATTCAAGCATTCCTAACTTCACAACCTGCTAACTAACTCTATCCCTTCCCCCTGCCCAGCAGCACCTCAGTACCAGCCCCCCAGCCTCTACTAGCACAAAATTAAGTCAGAGGTTCATTTCCATTAGCCAAACGCCAATCCAAACTCCAGCGCCGTGCTCCCCAACTGCCCCACCCAACACACAAAACCACCACGTGACCGTCTCTGCTCCAAAGGGCGGGGGCTTTGCAAAAGGGTGATGCCACTCAACTGGGAAAATCAGCGGTAAAACTTAGGGTGCCACTGAGAGTCACATCATATTACAGAGGCAAAGCGGTTAGTCAGTGAAAAAGCTACCTCAGAGTATCTCTGCTGCCACTTCTTAGTGAGAAAATCTCTTCTAAGAGCTACTCAAAGCATCATGAGAGGGGAGGCTCACAGAGCCACAGCTGGGTTCCCGTCTGGTACCCAAGGTCGGTGGCGATAGGGCCAGAGCCTGAGATGTGCGTGACGATAAATACTGCAAGGCAGCAACATGGTAGGCGCAGAGGCTACAGAACTGCAGACCAAGAAGCAAAAGCTGGAGCCCCCACACTCAACAAAGCTAAAACGTTTCCTCGTGTGAGAAACAGAACCACCACTAACAATTTTCGGAAATAATGTTCGAGTCTTGGCCTCAATTGGATAATTTTGTTCTGCACCAAAGACAATTCCATTCAAATTCCCAAAGTCTACGGGTAGATCTGTACTAATTTCAAGACATAGTTTCCTTCCAAGCCCAAAGAAATGAAAGGCAGAAACCAGGAAAAGAAAAAAAAAATAACAACATATATAAGATGGTTTGCCATTTTATGAAAAACAAATGAAGAATTACAGTCACATCACACTGATAAACTGAGAGGCTGCCAGTGGTTTTCAGGGCAGATGTAACATTTTAACAAATGTGATTGTTTGTGAACAAAATAATTCTGATCAAAAACTTAATTGCAGCCAAAGTGAGCCCTGGGCTGTGTCACCATAATCCATTCTGACAGGAAGCAGTGAGTGGAGATTCCTACTGTGAACGGAGCATATGTGAAAGGTCAGCTCTGGCCTGGAACTTCAAAACCGTTAACGTGTAAAACAGTGTGCATTAGAGCCCGGAACGGCTAACCACTGGATTAGCGGATGTCCGCTGTGTGGGTCTGATGTGCTTTTGGCAGGTAATGGTTAATTTGTAAATAGGCAATGTATTGTAACTTTCTTCTGTGCCTCTTCCCAACACTGGTCAGCAGAGCCCATTCTTAATTACAGACCCAGGGTATTAAATATTAGATATATGACATGGGCTCATTGTAACAAAGTTTTGTATTTTGAAAGTTAAACTTAGTTTTTTAATAATTTGGTGAAGGAAAAGTTGCATGTAGCTAAAAAAAATAAATGTCTGCTGATACAATGAACAAAAAAATGTTTCATGTAAAATCTATTTGTTCATCCAATAGCAACTACATTGTAACAGCCAAAATTTGCCAAGTGAGGATTTCATTACTAGAAATCTAAACTTTACTCATATACTATCATCTGAAAAAACAATTATACAATGCTGTTTTGCATGGCTTAAAACAAAATTCTAAATAGAAATGCAGTTCGTACCACAGTTTTCATTTCTCAACATGAGATATTACTTATGAAAGAACCAAGCTAAACGTGCCTTATAAGCCAATGCATACCAAAGTAATTTATACATATTTTGAGCTATAAAGTTGGCCCGTTTGACTTTAAATTAGCCATTTCTCCCATATCTAAACCACTTACAGTAACACAGCATTAATGAGTGATAAAAGCTGCACTGTGTGCTTCAATTCAGTGATTATTTTAGGATTTAACTCATTTCTGAGTTGAGGGAAAATACTTATCTTTGAAAATAAGGTCTTCTAAAATAAGCTTTATTTCTGTTCAAAATCAGCCTTCTAAGTTGTGTCTTTGGTGGCTGGACAGATGCAGCTGCTGGGCCCTCTGTAAGCTAAATCCAGGGATCTTAAAAGAGGCTCCATGGCAAGGTGGCCGCATGGCTAGCACTCTCATGATTCCTATCCCCTTCAGGACATCAACTGACACGTTTAAAAAAAAACACACACATGCTTCTAAAGGCAATGGAAGATGGCGGGGGGGGGGGGGGACTAATTGTGGCCAGCAGAATTTCTCCTGCTTCCACTTTCCATACAGGACCTGAAGCCTTTAACGTATCAGGAAGATTCGGCATCTCCTAAACATTCTGCCCCTGAAAGTCCTGGATATTCACATATACCAATCTGCTGCTCTGTCCCCAGCACCCCCTGGACTCTAGGCCTGCGATGCTGTCCCTGCCCACCCACCCCCAGGAGCTTACGGTGTGGCAGGAGAGGACAGAAAGGCCAAGCGTGAAGACTTGGTAAGGAAAGGAGGTAGAGCAGTAAGCAACGAGAAAGGCTGTGTGAGAGACTGGTGCTGGGCACACCCCTCTTCCGTCTTCACCCCTCTTTTCCACAGACATCTGAGTAGACACTGCACTGGCAATCCAGATTCACAAGGGGGGCGCCCAAGTCACCCCAGGAGCTGAATTTATCATAGGTATACACATAGGAAAGAGAGGTCATGATTCACCAAAAAAATATTTTACAAGGCTCCAAACTGGTCATTACGGTATCTTTTTTATACTGCTAAGTGACTAATTACACCAGGTAACACACTCAATGTATAATTTTACCCTCACTCAGAATCATTTCTTCTACTCACCACAACCTTTTCAGCCCAATTATTCTTGACTACCCTTCCTCTTCGTCGGTGAGGCTTAGGCTCAAAGAAGCTTACAAAGGTCCCCCCAGAAAGATGATCAACAAACCAGAAATGCCTCCACACTGAGTTCCAACCTAACATGGGCATGCCCACCCAGGGTTATGAACCCCATGGTGAGGTCCTGCATGCTGCTCTACCCACAGGGTCAACACTTAGGATTCTCTCTCTCTCCCAGGACCAAGATGACTGCTCAGAAACATTGCTTATTTCTTAATTGGCTTATATTTGTTTACATGTTAAAATACTAAATGTCCAGAAAACTGAACTTATACTTTAATTCAGTTCTGGAGGGATGTCTGGGTGGTTCAGTCGGTTAAGCGTCTGCCTTCGGCTCAGGTCATGATCCCAGGGTCCTGGGATCGAGTCCTGCGTCGGGTTCCCTGCTCAGTGGGGAGCCTGCTTCTCCCTCTGCCTGCCGCTCCCCCTGCTTGTGCTCTCTCTCTCTCTGACAAATAAATAAACCTTTAAAAATAATAATAATAATAATAATAATTCAGCTCCGGACTGTTAGTTTTCACAAATACAAAGAAATATGTTACCAGTTTCTTTTTAAGGACCCACGTTCAAATGGGAGGACACCGAAGAAATTAATCATTCAATTCGTATTTGTAGGAGCAGATTCTCTGTAACTTGTAAATTATTTCGATTTACAGTGAATCATTATTGTATCCATAAATGCTGGAAAGTTGGTGAACAACATGATATAATGACACCCCCAAATAATTTTAGAACTGCAGGTGCACAAATCATAACATGTGGGAGATGACTCAAAGGATAATGGGGACTAAAACAGTTTAGGAAGGGTCACAGGAAGGAGGGAAAGGGGTGAGGGCACACACCCCAGTTTTCCAAGATGTCTGTAAAACCAAACTACTCATTTATAGGCAGACACAGTGGAGCAGTCAGGCATGGGCAGCAGAGTCAACAGCTACGCTCAAACAAGCGAAGGCAAAATGCTCCATAATTTACAACCACCCAATCACAATGCTCATTCTTTTGAGGTTAAATGCTGCTGACATAAGCTACACCTGAATCCAATCAATGCAGAGACGTTGAGAAGATTCACACGAAAGGACTAAATTTGTCACAAATGGGTTGGTTTCCGATCTTAATGTAGCCAAGTTGCTTTACTCTGACCTCCATTGAACAAATCAACTTAATGGGCACTAGGAGTGCTATAAAACTTAACAATGGAGTGATTTTTAACTTTTAAAATATAGTTATGAAGCAAAATGTTGGATAGCTTCTACAATACTGGAAATCAAATTAAATCTAGATGTTTTTTAACAGTCTTGACAGATATAATCCTAGTTACCATGTAAATTTATGGTAAGCTGCTGTGATATTAGCCACAGGTGCTACTTTTAATATATGAGCCGCATCTGGCTGGGAATAGAATTTCTCAGAGGACTGAAAATGACCTCACTATCAGACAATGGAAGGGAAAAAAACAAGACCACTGTGGCATATAAAAAGCTGAAGATGTGGTCCACAACTAAATATTTCACATAAAATTCATTTTAACTCTGCAGTTATAGGTTAAAGGATATTATGCTTTCAATGTTTAAGAGGCGTAGATGTATTTCAGCCAAACAGCCAAAAGATTAAGAATGTAAGACAGTTATGAATGCCCTGGCTACATACATAATGCTGGTTTTCCAACCTTTGATCAGTGTCAGAAAAATGATGCATCAAGACTTGAAAAGAAAATTTTTTCATGTTTCCCAAGAACACAACATGATTAGACACCACCAAGCATACTAAACCAAGATGTAACAATTACTGATCTCTATGCAGCAGCAACTCTCCGGCGCCTGGCCAACATCACTGGGTGTGTTTTTAAACTTCTTTGGAGTCATTCATCATGCCCAAGAAAACACTCTCATCAAGTGAAATTTTTGAAAAATCCATTCTGAGTTTAAAACCTGCCAATATCACCTATAGACAAATACAGGGAGAAAACACAAGTTTCTCTTATCTATCCAACTCGAAAATTAAAAGACGAGTATGCATAAAACATGGAATTGTTTCCTTTTAAGAAACCCTTCCTGAACCATTTGAAAGCCACCATTTGCCAGAGAACTGGCAAGTGTGGAAATGTGATAAAGGATTTACAAAGATTTAATTTCCTATGAAATAACTCTTCCTGAATTAAACAAGCCTTCTTTATCTGAAAATAATCTCTAAAAGAGGAATATTTCTATGAAAATATTCCCTACATCATTGCACTAAGCTGTGAGAATGGTAGCTACAAAGCCCTATAACGTAACATTTTCCTTCTGACCTTCTCAAGTAACTTGAAAGGGCTTGATTTTTTAGCTTCAGGAGATCAATTCAATCTACGTGATGATTTCTATTTTCTTTTTTTTTTTAACAAGTAACTGGATCTAAGCCTGATCTGCAAGGGCATCGAGACCCTGAGTATCTTTAACAAGAAGAACCCGGTATGACTCCCTGATGTTTTTGTGACCGACTGGCAGCAGAAATATGGATCATTTAGGAAAGGTAGGCTCACAAAGCCTCATCTGTGAGATGGTTAGTTACTGCAGAAAGGTACTGGTTGAACTAAATATGGCCTTTCTGTGCAATGGAATATTATATAAATATCCCACCATTAAAACTCATGAAATAAAATATTTTACTGACAAAGAAAAATGTTCACTATACATGAAGGGAAAAAAGCAAGTGAGCAAAATACATCTATGACATGACCCCAAATATATATGCATACACACATATCTATATACTCACAAAATACAGAATAACGCATACTGCTTTTTAAGCAGGCAGAAGGATTACAGGTACATTTTGCTTCTTTGTACTTTTTTTGCTTTCCAAATTATAAAACACACTATGCCATCAGAAAAAAATGTTGTATTTTACTAACAAGCTAAACATACCACACGAATGTAACAGGGAGCCATCGTTCCCAGAAGAGTGAGAGAGACCTGGCTGATGTCTGTGGAGTACACAAGTCATGCATACATGTTAAACCCTTCAAGTGAAACCTTGCAGTTTTAAATAAATAGGAAGATGGAAGCAACTTGTTCTCAAGCTTACATAGCAGAAACCCACTTTAAGACATTCAGAATTACAATGGCCCTCTCTTCTACACATCTGTATCCACAGCTGTATGGTCAGTGGCTCAGAAAGCTGGTGTCTCTCAGTGCAGGACAAGTTTATGCTCTCTACACAGAGTTCTAATTTGCCAGGCAAAGTTTGCTAATTAGCTGCTCTCTGCAGACCTTCTATCTGGAAGTGACTTCCCTCTCCAGGTACAAGCTGACTTCCAATCTGTAGTCAACTTAGGGCCAATAAGTGAATGATCAAGTATTATAAATGAATGCTATCAGGGAAAGGCATGGGGAACCATAGAGCAATTTATAGGCCAAAATCCAAACAGTACCTGGCTTCTCTTTTCTTCAAAATATACAAAGAACATGTAGCCTCCTTTAGGCCCTCCAAAATAGACATTTTATCCTAAACAAAGAAACAGGTTCAACTTTGAACTCAACAGCAGAGTTGGTCATTCAAAGGTCTAAGACATTCCGAAACACAAAGGCAATCCACATCCTGAATTATTCCACAAGCCTTCAAATACAGATTCGCGTTAGACAAGAACTTTGGCCTTAGGG
The DNA here is from genome assembly GCF_002201575.2 of Neomonachus schauinslandi. Taxonomy (NCBI): domain Eukaryota; kingdom Metazoa; phylum Chordata; class Mammalia; order Carnivora; family Phocidae; genus Neomonachus; species Neomonachus schauinslandi. Next base: position 26,313,973 of record NC_058409.1, on the reverse strand, counting down.
CAGGAAGCCTGGCCTGAGGGAGGGAGACAGCTGCCTCCTTCCTCTGAGCAGGGTCCTTAACTTCCCTGTTTCCACCATGACCAAACTGGGTTACAACACCTAACCCTGTAAGAAGCTTCAATGAAACAAGCTACATTAAAAGAAAAAAAGGAAGAAACAAGCTACATTATCTTCCAGGTCCCTAACAGAGAGCCACTGTCACCTACTAGATGCTCAAACACTCCTTAGTTTATAAAAATTTTTGTGGGGCACCTGGGTGGCTCAGTTGGCTAAGCGACTGCCTTCCGCTCAGGTCATGATCCTGGAGTCCCTGGATCGAGTCCCGCATCGGGCTCCCTGCTCGGCAGGGAGTCTCCTTCTCCCTCTGACCCTCCTCCCTCTCATGCTCTCTGTCTCTCATTCTCTCTCTCGCAAATAAATAAAATCTTAAAAAAAAAAAAATCTTTAAAAATTTTTGTGACTCTCCAAACATTAAGAGTTACCTACATAGAGGGGTGCCTGGGTGGTTCCATCATGATCTCAGGGTCCTCGAGCCCCGCCTCCACACTCACTGGGGAGTCTGCTTTTTCCTCTCTTTCTGCCCCTCCCCCTGCTCACGCTCTCTCTCTCTCTCTCAAGTAAATAAATAAAATCTTTAAAAAAAAAAAAGCTATCTATATACAGAATGACCTTAAAGCAGCATTTTTCATTTAATCAAAATTTGTAAAAATAATTCCTGAAAAATGTACCCAACAAATTTATAAATTTTTCTACCTAGAGCACCAGGAAGTTATTATTTTTTTAAGAAGTCAGCCAAGAGTGCTAGACCAGTGGACACAGAAAAAGAAAAAAGAAAAAAAAGAGGATCTGGGATTAAAAGGACTGTCTTGAAACAGAAATGAGTGCCTAATCAATATTAGTAAACAGGCCTATGGCAGTCTCCCAGCATGACACTTTGTGGAAGCTTGGAAGAATCTGCCATGGGCTCTCAGGACATCGAAATTCACAAAAGACAAAAGCTGTGGGTGGCTGAAGCTGTGGAGCCAAAATTCCAAGCGCTAACCTCAGTCTCTCATTATTGGAGGCAATTTACTACAGATGCCCATTTGTGGGCATGCCCATCTATAAGTGGCCCATTTCCTTCTCCGATACTTCAAAACTGCAAGCTGAACAAAGACACAATCAATGCTGTTCTTCTGGGAAGTGCACCATGGCATTCCAGATCATCCCACTGTATACAACTACTTCGCTGCCGAAAACACCAGTCACCATTAGGAATCATCTGTGTCCAAGAGTAAGGAAATGAGAGAGGGGAAAAGTCCCTGGTGAGAAAGGATTTTCGGTGATAACCTGTAGGAGACAAAGAGATGAAAAATACAACTCCCGGGGGCCAAGGGCACTGGCTAGGATCACCTATGGTGAACCCAATCAAGGGACCTCGTGTATTCAAAATACATGTAGGTCTATCTAAATTAAAACAAACAAATACACAAACAAAACACCTCAGTAACAGTGGGCTGAGTACTGTGAGAACACAGTGGAATCTCTGCCCTCAAAGTGCTCGTATCTTAGGTGGAGAGAGACAAAGGGGGGTAGCTACATCTCCCTGTTGCACGATCTAATCTGAATTTAGTCACATCCTAATTCTGCCACCAGTTCATTGTTAATATGGGCAAACCACTTCACCCCTAGGCCTTGGTGGCCTCATCCCTTCTAGCTCTGATGGGCATCAATTCAACATCAAAAAAAGGCTGAAAGGACACCACAAACAAGATAACCCAGGGGCTAAATTCAAAATGGAAGAACAGACTAGTGTCTGTGGCTACAAAGGTCTGTGTACGGCGCATGAGCTCCACGTCCTGTCCAGGCTGGCCCCCACCACCATATCATCCAAGCCATCCTCGCCATGGTCATTGATGATATGCACAGTTCTAAAGCAGTGGTCATCCTTTGGTATTACTTGGACTCTTGGCAGAACTGACTCCTCTCTCCCTTTTAAAACACCATCTTCAGGATTCTGTGATAGGACACGGGCCTGTCTTCCAATTTCACTGTTAAGTCTCTTCCAGTCTTCTGCTAGCTCCTGCTCTTCCTTCCAACCCCTAACTGGACTGAATCCCGAGCTCTCTTCTCTCCTCACATCACACTTTCTGCCTGAGTGGTCTCTTCTATTACCTTGGCTTTTCTCCACACATACCTAAGACTCCCCAGTTACCCACAACCCAGACCTCTACTCTAAGTCCCTAACTCAGACATAAAACTATGTTCTTGAAGTTGACACTTGGATGTCTCCCAGCAACTCACACTTAACGATGTTCAAACCAGAAATCTTGATGCCAGCACCCCCATCATGTTCCCCTCCCCTACTTCCCCAGCTTAATAAATGCCACTCTGACCACCCAGTTCCTCTGGAAGTCATTTTTAACACCCCCTTCTCTTCTTCCTCATCACCCATCACCACTCCCCCCTAGTCAGAGAATCTTAGGTGTTCCCTTTATAAAAGTAATGTGTGGCACCACTGGTCCCTGCTCCAAAGCACAGCTCCACCCCCTCCAGCTCTGTGCTTGCCCTCGGCCACTGCCCCGGTCCATAATCCCCTGCTGGGTCCACCCGGATGAACGCACAAGCTCCTTCCAGCTCTCCCTCTATGGCCTTTGCTCCTCTTCCCCTTCCACTCCATCCTTTAAGTCCTCTAACTGGCCTTGTTAAGAAAAGGCATCAGTCCTTCACCCTCCCCCACCTACTTCCGCTATTAATCCTTCCCCCTCCACCCCTTTGAAAGTCTCACGACAGCCCTCCCGTTTCCCATTATACCTCGCACTCTCCCCTCTAATCGTCTTTCCACCATCTTTGCTTGCCACTGTCATGGTGCCTGTGCATGTCCTCCCAGATGCTTTCAAGAGTGTCGGCAATGCCAAAAAGAGAGGCAAACGCCACTTTCTTACTAGCCTGTGCTCCAAAGTCATTGTCACGTTTCTGACTGTGAAGATGAAGCATAGTTATGTTTGTGAATTTGAGGTCACGGATAACCACGTCAATCAGAAAATTGTGAACTTCAGGGGCAGGTCAAATCAGTGAGGAGTGATCAGCCCTAGATCCGATGTGCAACTCAAAGATCTAGAAAAATGGCTGAATAGGGGCTCCTGAGTGACTCAGTCAATTAAGCCTCTAACTCTTGATCTCAGCTCAGGTCTGGATCTCAGGGCCCTGAGTTCAAGCCCAGTGCTAGGATCCACGCTGGGTGTGGAGCCTGCTTAAAAAAAAAAAAAAAAAAAAAAGGAACTAAAGAAAAGAAAAAGGCTGAATAACCTGCCTTCATCCTTTTGATTTCATTGTACTGACAACTTCAGCTGGCATCATGGACCACTGAGAATCAAGAAGTAAACACAGGAGGGAAAATCCTGGGATTCTTTTCCCAGGAATGTAATACGTATGTGCAAATAAAATGCCTCAAGGGACAAAGGGGGGGGGGCAGTGGAAGAAAGTGCATCAGCTTCTCAGTTCCTTAGAGAGAACTTCCATGATGGCTCTCCTCAAACTGAATTAGGTCTTAACCATTATTCTTTCTTATAACACTCTTTTCTACTGGAGAGGCAGCATCCATTCCGGCAAATGGTTGGGGACTGCCTGAGGTCAAATTCCAACTCCACTGCTTACTAGCTGTGGAGCTTTGGGCAAGTCACTTAATCTAAACCTCAGTTTCCAATCTGTAAAATGAGGAAAATAGTCTCTACTTCACAGGGTTTTGTGAAGATTAAGTGAATAAATACATATAACATCCTTACAAAATAGTGCCTGGCCCAAGGTTTAAGTGTTCATTAGGCATTAGCTACTAGGATTTTCTTTCATGGCAGTTACCATAATTTGCAATTATATAGTCATTGCTTTGTTTATGCTCTCTCTCCATTCCTGTATCTAGTGAGCTCCATGAAAATGGGGACAATATCGGGGCACCTGGGTGGCTCAGTCGTTAAGCATCTGCCTTCGGCTCAGGTCATGATCCCAGGGTCCTGGGATCGAGCCCCACATGGGCTCCCTGCTCATCCGGGAGCCTGCTTCTCCCTCTCCCACTCCCCCTGCTTGTGTTCCGTCTCTAGCTGTCTCTCTCTCTGTGTCAAATAAATAAATAAAATCTTAAAAAAAAAAAAAAAAGAAAAGAAAATGGGGACAATATCTACTTTGCTCATCACTGCACCCCCAGGGTCTAGCATAGTGCCTAGCATAAGTGCACAGTAATAGCTTATTAGTGCTGAGTGCATAAGCATCAGGAAAAACTTTCTGGAAGTGGGTGAGATGTGGACATATTGACAAAAGATAGGTGGGATGGAACAAAGAAGGTGAAGAACGGCTTAAATAAAGGTAGAAAAGAAATGAACCAAGATGCTGGGAGTCTTGGCTTCAGCTCCAGCATGGCCACTGTTTCGTGCTCCCTCTATCTGAACCTCAGTTTCCCCACTTCTTCAGTGAGGGTGATGACTAAGTGACCTCTTAGTTCTTAGTTAACAGACTAAAGAGGCCTCTGGCAGAGAACTAATGAGAGGTAGGGTTAAGGGCCAGCCTGTGGGCAGCTCTGAAAACCTCTGAGACGGGGCGCCTGGGTGGCTCAGTCAGTATCTGACTCTTGGTTTCAGCTCAGGTCATGATCTCAGGGTCGTGAGATCGAGCCCCGAGTCAGGCTCTGCGCTCAGCAGGGAGTCTGCTTTGGATTCTCTCTCCCTCTGCCCATTGCCGCCCCGCCACCCATGCACACCCTGGCAAGCTCTCTCTCTCTCTCCCTCTCGGTCTCTCTCTGAAATAAATAAATCTTAAAAAAAGAAAAGAAAACCTCTGGGATGACGATGTCTTGTAAGATAAAATAGGAAGGAAATGAGATTTTCTGAGCAGAGACCAACTTGGTCACAACAAAGCAGCACGGAGACCAATGCATGCAGGGAGGTGAAAGGCTTTAAGAAAGCTTGTACAGGAACTCAAGGGGGAGACAAGGTGAACCCAGACTAGAGCACAGTCTTGGGCAAAGACACTGAGGTTTTAGTAACTGATAACCAAGGTAATTCTTCAGTTTTAGGTCTAGGTGCTCAAGAGAATGGTGGTACTGCTGAGAGAAACAAGCAAGTTGGAGGAAAGAAAGATGTTTGTTTTCAGCTACTCTAAACTTGAGACGCTAAACCCAGGAGAGAGAGCCCCACAAGGACCCACCTTTCCAATCTTTAGTCCATCTCACTGAACCACACTTAGGGCCCTCATTTCCCCAACACATTACAAATAAGTAAGATGTGCCCCGCCCCCCCCCAACCCGTTCTTGACCTATGTCCTTCCTTAGCTCTTTCACTCAAAAAACCTATCAGACTTTTGTTACCTATTGACCACCTTTCTCCAATTCCCTCTTCCCCCACCATCTCTGGTAACCACAAGTCTGATCTCTTTTAAGTCCTTTTGTTTTTCAGATTCCACATGTAAGTGAGCTCATACAGTATTTGTCTTTCTTTGACTTATTTCACTTAGCATAAAGTCCTCAAGTGGTAGGATTTCCTCATTTTTTATGACTGAATAATATTGCACTGTAATATATACCACATACATACCACATCTTCTTTTTTTTATGTTTTTTATTTCCAGTATAGTAAACATATGGTGCTATGTCAGCTTCAGATTTACAATACAGTGATTCAACAATTCTAGGGGCACCTGGGTGGCTCAGTCGGTTAAGTGACCGACTCTTGGTTTCAGCTCAGGTCATGATCTCAGGGTCGTGAGATGGAGCCCTGCGTCAGGCTCCACACTCGGCAAGGAGTCTGCTCAAGAGTCTCTCCCCCTACCCCTCCCCCTGCTCGTGTGCATGCTCTCTCTCTCCCTCTCTAAAATAAAGAAATAAAATATTTTTAAAAAATTTTCTATACATCACTCAGTGTTCATCACAGTAAGTGTACTCTTAATTCCCTTCACCTATTTCACCCATCCCCCACCCCTCTGGTAACCATCTGTTTGTTCTCTAGAGTTAAGAGTCTGTTTTTCAGTTTGTCTTTCTCTTTTTTTCCTTTGTTCATTTGTTTTGTTTCTTAAATTCCACATATGAGTGAAATCATGATATTTGTCTTTCTCCGACTGACTTATTTCGCTTAGTGTTATACTCCCTAGCGCCATCCATGTTGTTGCAAATGGCAAGATTATGGCTGAATAAGATCCCATTGTGTGTGTGTATATATATATTTTTTTTTAATTTTATTTTATGTTATGTTAGTCACCATACATCATTAGTTTTTGATGTAGTCAACACCCAGTGCCCCATGCAGTATGTGCCTTCCTCAATAAAACAATATTTTTTAAATATGTATTTGTACTACATCTTCTTTATCCGTTCATCTATCAGTGGAACTCAGGGTGCTTCCATAACGTGGCTATTTTAAATAATACTGCAATAAACATAAGGGTGCAGATATCCTTTTTTTTTTTTTTAAGATTTTATTTATTTGACAGAGGGAGAGAGACAGTGAGAGAGGGAATACAAGCAAGGGGAATGGGAGAGGGAGAAGCAGGCTTCCCACCAAGCAAGGAGCCCAACGTGGGACTCGATCCCAGGACCCTGGGATCATGTCCTGAGCTGAAGGCAGATGCTTAACAACTGAGCCACCCAGGAGCCCTGTTGTTGTTTTCTAAGTAAGCTCTACACCCAATGTAGGGCTTCAACTCACAACCCTGAGATCAAGAGTCACATGCTCTACCAACTGAGCCAGCCAGGTGCCCCTAATGTTGTTGGTCTTTTGATAGGAATTGCATTAAATCTATAGATTGCTTTGTGTAGTATGGACATTTTAACAATACTTGTTCTCCTGACCCATGGGCATGGAATATCTTTCCATTTGTTGGTGTCATCTTCAATTTCTTTCATCAGTGTTTTATAGTTTATAGAATATAGGTCTTTTACCTCCTTGACTAAGTTTATTCCTAGATATTTTATTATTTTGGGTGTAAATGCACATGGGACTGTTTTCTTAATCTTTCTGTTGCTTCATTATAGTGTACAGAAATGCAACAGATTTCTGTATGTACACTGATTTTATATCCTATGACCTTACTAAGTTCATTTATCAGTTCTAGTAGTTTTTTGGTAGAATCTTCAGGGTTTCCTATATATAATATAGGCCACAATTTCTATACCTATTCACTCATCAGTCGACACTTAGGTTGCTTCCACGTCTTAGTTATTGTAAAAAATGGTGCTTGAATATAGGAGTGCAGATACCTTTTTGAATTACTGTTTTCATTTCCTTTGGATATATTCCCACAATATATATGTCATTGGAACATATGGTAGTTTTATTTTTAATTTTTTGAGGATCCTCCATACTGTTTTCTAAGGTAGCTACACCAACCTGTCAGACATTTAAGAACCAACTCAAAACCCCCCTTCTCCAGGCAGCCATGCTAGATAGAGTACACCTTCAGTTTATTAGTACTTCACATTTTAGTGCCTCATCAACATGAAAATTTTAAAAATCAACTATCTTGTACAATTGAGATGTACCACCTCCCCAACAAAACTGGCTGGCTCAAGTCAGTAAAGCATGTGACTCTTGATCTCAGGGTTGTGAGTTCGATCCCCACGTTGAGTATAGAGATTACTTAAAAATAAAATCTGGGGCACCTGGGTGGCACAGTCGGTTGAATGTCTGACTCTTGGTTTCAGCTCAGGTTGTGATCTCAGCGTCATGAGACTGAGCCCCGCATCAGGGTCTGCGCTGAGTGCAGAGTCTACTTAAGACTCTCTCTCCCTTTCCCTCTGACCCTCCCCTCTGTGTTCTCTCTCTCTAAAATAAATAAGTAAATCTTTCAAAAATTAATAAAATAAAATCTTTAAAAAAAAAAAACTGGAAGGTCTTCTGGGCAGAAATGGAATCATGTACTTTTTTTACATTGTCCTCCTTCCACGCTCAGAGTGGAGCTAGTCCCTCAGTGGTGGCCAGCTCAAAGACCTCGCTACGTTCACTGATCCCACCAGAGGTAGGCTCTGTGGCTCTCAGTGTGAGCCCAGCCCTGACTGGATCTGTTCCAGGTGCCTGGTACGTGTCCACAGCCAGGGCTGCAATGATGAGGACAGGGCATTTGAAATCAGTTTGATGAATGATATGGTAGAAGGCCACAATCCTGCCTTGCTGGTTGAGAGCACAGAAGCAAACAGATTCATTAGTGGCGTTGGCTGTTTTGATAGGACTGATTTTAACGATACAATTAAATGAACTCTGATTGCTCAACAGTGATACCCGGGTTATTCTTGAACAAGTACAGCTTTGTTTGTTTTAGCTCGTGAATAGTGCCTTTCTCAGGGAAGTGTTGTCAAACCCATTTAAGGTGGAAAGTAATCCAACAGGTAGTCCTTGGAAAAAAGATATCTCCTAGAAAAAAATAAACGTAAAAACAAAAACAACTTTCTGTGTCACAGTAGGATCTAAACATGTTGCTGTAGGAATCGGAGATGTGAGTGTGACACCCACTGTGACATGACCCAGTGTGACCACAAGCAATCCCACGGTCTCGGTCTGGTTCAGGGTCCTTCTGTGAAATGCAGTGAATTAGTTAAAATGGCCCATTCCAGCCTGGATCAGAAGGGCAATATGATGGTAAATTATCTGCAAAATGGGGGAGACGATGTACCATTCTGTTTTGTTTGCAAGGATATAGGGCAAAGAGCAGAACACAAAGAGCTCCAAGCCATGGAAGAAGCCCCTTCCCTACCCGTCCACACTGGGGGGCTGAATCCCTCCTGGGGGCAGAGGGCACGTGGTCACCCCCCCACCCCCCACCCCCACCACAGAAACAGTACTGCACCACTCTATTTGCTGCTAGGGAGAGAAGACCAGCTGCTGAGGCCGCTCCTTCACGTACCCAAGATCCGTATTTAGAAAGAGCTGAATATAAGTTTCTATGTCACAGCCCTAATGCTCCAAAACTCTGACAAAACTCTTGCTTTGCAAACCTGCACACTGTTTTCAATGGCTGTATTGAAGCAAAGGGCTGGGACGCTCAAGAAAAACAGAACAGAAAAGAGCAAGCCCAAAATACACTGAAGTTATTATCTGAGGTCTCCTTTAAATTATTTTCTGTAATTACTGAGCCGGCAGTCCATTGTTATTAATTCATATTCAGCCTATTTAAGCGGTCCCAGCGATGCAGGCGGAAAACAAATGCCTCGGTAATTTCCTAACTTTTGAGTGTTATTTTCTTGTCAGTTAAATTTAAAGCAATCCATTTCTGACCACATTATACCAAGTTAATCTCATCTAAAGTGCTTCACAAACCCTAACGGCTACGCTAAGGTTTTGTACTAATGAAAGCAATTTACATAAATGAAATTTATGTCAATGCATTTCATGAAAAATTTTTTATTTTATAATAACTATAGTACTTATATGATAACATCTGTTGATATTCACAGTCTAAAGCTGGCAAAGATTTAAACCCACAACATTTTCCATGCATCATGTACATTATCTGTGAAAAGCAATAAAAAAAGCAATGAATGCATTAATCATACCAATATCATCTGCAATGCATAAATCTGAAATACCTTTCACGTCAGCTCAAACTGCTTTTTATTTTTTACACACCTGATTTTACGCCATCTGTAAAAGGGCAAGACAAAGACTGCTGAGGAAATTATATTTCTTGGCTGTTTGACTTTCACAAAATACTCAGGCTACGTTCTGTAAACAGAAGATTTACTATACGACTAAGAAAAAGCGATGCAGTTAAAAGTCCATTTTTATGAAAGGCCGGGGTAACGGCCACAGCGTTTTCACACTGCACCATGGCGTCGTATTTGCATTTTTGACACCTGTTTTACATTTCCTCTTGTCTGTCCATTCCATGTATTTTCACAAATACACATCAGGTCTAAACCCATTTCATGAGATAAACAGCAGAAGCAAGAGGCCAAATGATACCATTTTAGTCTCTAGTTTCCCTACCCTGAAGGACACCAACACCGCTGTCCCAGCCACCGCCTGAGAGCACGAGCATCATCTGCCCACGGCTCCCTGGAGCCCCAGGAGAAACTGCAAAGCGAACACCAGCATGAATACACCACACAAATACTTTTTTAAAAAGATTTTATTATTTATTTGACAGAGAGAGAGTGAGAGCAGGAACACAAGCAGGGGGAGTGGGAGAGGGAGAAGCAGGCTTCCCGCCGAGCAGGGAGCCCGATGCGGGGCTCGATCCCAGGACCCTGGGATCATGACCCGAGCTGAAGGCAGACGCTTAACCGACTGAGCCTCCCAGGCTCCCCACCACACAGATATTTTAGTCAGCCCCTCAAATGTTTGCTCCGGTGTGTTGCTCTCCATTCCAGTGACAACAAAGGACGCTTCTGAGGTTTCGAGTCAGCAGCGGCTACAGAGCCCATCAGCGGGCACAAGCGAGGCTGAAGCCACCGTGTGTGATAAGCATACAGGTTTTCACTTGACCTGACAGGAGCCCATACGGTAACAGCAAAGGACACTTTCTAAGCTACATGATGAATCAGCCTTGGGAACATCCTCCTGGGAGTGTTCCCCTACCTTCAACAGAGTACGTTTCCACTTTCAAGAGCGCTCAGATGTGACATTTCTATTATTGCATTACTGACTCATAACTCTGACGTGCACCGACTTTTGGCTTACAACAAGGAACAACGAAACCCGAATTAATTCTTTCACAACGAGAACTGTTGAGAGCCGTGTCCCACTGAGGACTGTTAAGATTTTCATTAACAGTTGTCTTTCTTCTGGTATCATCAAGCTTTTGACTTCACTAAGTGTTTCAAAATGTTAACCATAAGCCTATTATCAAAGTCCTCAATAAAACATTTTTATAAAGCAAGTCAGCAACAGTAACTTTCAACAGCTCTACAGCAGGAGCTCCGGGACACAGGCAGGGAAATACTTCACAAACCCCGAAGTCACATACGGTGCTACCGAGGCTGGACGCACGAGACCGGGCTCCTCGGCACCAGCAGCCTCACGGCCCCGGCTGCTCAGAGGGCAGCAGTTACAGCAGCCCCGACGTGATGAGCAAGAGGCCAGACAAACGAACCTCGGGCCTGGCCTGCAAGCTCTACCTGTGATCCGCTATGCAGCTGCAAAGGGCCATTCTTGCAGGTCAAAACGGGCTGTGGGCCAGTTCGTATGATTCACCGTTAGAAAATCAAATGCCTTGAGGGCCGGTCCGCCGGAGACGGCCCAGACACGGTAGAGGAGCTCCTCTGGGAAAGCAGGGAATCCCACGTCTTTCTCACAAAGCTGCGTCCCTTTCTCCTGAGTCAGAAGTGTTCTCCATTACCAACTGGAAACTCCTTGTATCCTCCTCCTGGAATTCTTCATTCACCCAAAAGATACCAAACCAGGTGTGGTGTCCCAGCGCGGCTGCCAACCTATTCCTGATGGCTCACTTCTCTCCACGCTGAACAAGGGAGACTCCAGCATCCCCAAGGGAGAGGATGGGGGAGCCCTCCCCGGGGGCTGTGGCTCCTGCCCTGGAGGGCTCCACCTGCTGGCATCTGGAATAGCTGTTTCCTGGGTTCCAAAGCTTCACCTTCTGCACCTCCTTCCAAACCATCAAACCGCATCAGATTTTGCAAGCTTCCCACCTGATTCCACAAATGACAATACCTAACAAAATTTACCTTTATGGGACATCCCCACCCGACGTCTTGTTCTTTCGACGCAGGCGCCCTGCAGTTGCCAAACACTTAAGCATCAGTTTGTCACTGAAAGACCTCTCCCTCCCTAAGTCTACATGAAAAGAAGAAAAGCAAAAACTCCTTACAAACGCCAAGCCCACCCTGTGTGAGTCCAAGCGCTCTAAACATAGATACTTGCAACTTCAAGTCCTGGCAGCACGATGCTCTGACGGCTCAAGGAGGCTTGCCATGCCCGACACACTGCCCTGCAACCCTCAACACGCTGTGGCTCAGCGCAATCCTCCCCCAGGGAGATTCAGTGGCTCCCGGCCACAGAAACCTCTGGCCCTGGCAGCCACCAACACCGTTAGAACTCCCTGGGAATTCTGCTCTTATAATCTCTAAATATTTGCACCCATCTGAGCTATCAAATGAATGTGGACTATTTGGAACTAACCATATCCTGGAATAAAACCACTGAGAAAAAAAAGAAGTTGCAATGTATTCTGCTGGCTACTTATTATTATAGTAAAACCTAGAATAACCCAAAGCTTTGAGAAATAGGTTTTTCACCCAAGATCATAAAAATGGTTTTTTTTTTCCTTTTTAAGATTTTATTTGAGAAAGACTTTGGAAAAAAAAGAGAGAGAGAGAGAAGGAGGAGGGGTAGTGGGAGAGGGATAAGCAGGCTCCCCACTGAGCAGGGAGCCCGCCTCAGTGGTCAATCCCAGGATCCTGGGATCGAGCCCTGCATCGGGCTCTGTGCTTAGCTGGGAACCTGCTTCTCCCTCTCCCACTCCCCCTGCTTGTGTTCCCTCTCTCGCTGTGTCTCTGTCAAATAAATAAAAAATAAAATCTTAAAAAAAAGAAAAAAAATCCCCAGTGACACTGAAGACTGCCCAGAAACTGACCACAATCCCCTAATTAGTGGATTGTCTTGGCCTCCAAGAGACTATTCCACTCTTTTTCCAATCTTCCCAGATCTCCAACATTCCTCCCTGCCACTCCTGCTCATTCTCAATTGATAACCTCACTAAAAAAATAGAAATCATCAAAGAGAATTACCTGTACTTCCCAAGAGCAGGGTAGCAACCAACATTCATCTGCATTTATACATTCTGCCTTCTTTCCTCAGACAGTGGACACACCAGGTGCCCTGCGCCCCGACCTGCCCATTCCATCTTGTGCCCTCTTGCCAACCAGGCCTGTACTCTCACAATTATCCCCCTGACAATCCTCAACCCAGTACCTCCAGCCTGAGCTCCGACCTCACATACCCAAGTGCTGACCTGATAACACCACCTGGGTGACTAACAAGTGTCTCATACCTGCCACGTCCGAAACAGGATTCTCAACTCCCTACCCTGCCCCATCTTCCTTAACTCAGGAAATGACACCAACAGTACCACCCTTGACCCTCTAGCTCAAACCAAAACCTTGGGATCATCCTTGTCTCTCCGTTTCCCCCATATCCAATCTAACAGAAAGCCTTGTTTGCTCTCTCTTCGAAATATACAAGGAATCCTACATTTCTCTCCACTCCGCTGCTAGCTCCATAATCCCCCATCATCTTTTACCTAGCCTGCCACAACGGCATCCTAGCTAGTGGGCCTGGTTCTGCTCTGGCCCTCCTACTGTCTAGTCACAGCACATCAGCCAGGACAGTCTTTCTAGAACATAACCAAATCATGGCACGTCTGTTCTTGAAAGCCCCGCAGCTTTGTACCCCGAATAAAATCTAAACTCCTCACCAGATGGACAAGGCTCCAGGGCTCTGGGCTCTCCCTCTCCTCAGCCCCATCTCCTATCAGTCTCTCCTTCCTGCTCACTCCAGAACACTGGCCTCCTGGCTCTTCCTCAGTCACACCAAGATCATTCCTGCTTCAGGAATTCTGTACCTGCTTTTCTCTCCTTCGGGAATGCTCTTCCTTTGGGTCTTCACATGCTGAGCTCCTTTGCATGATTCAGGCCTCGGATGTCCCGTCCCTAAAGAGGGCCTGCGAGACCACCCCATCTTAAACAGCCTCCATTCCAATATCCTACTTTTCTGGGTCACACTTATCTCTACCTGAAGTTACACTATTTACTCATTTGCTTCTTGTCTGTCTTCTCCACTAGAACGGAGCTACCTGAGCTTAGAATTGTGCCGAGCACAGTGAAGATGCTTAATAAATATTTGTTGAGTTAACAAATACTACTTTTACAATAAAAGTCAAGCTGATTTTTAAAAGTGTAACTGCATGAACAATTGCTACATTGTGAATAAACTCTTATCTGTGGAGAAAGACTAGAAAAGAATAAACGCCAGATGAAAGAAGTTGCAATGAGAATTTTTCTTAATTTACAACATCCTATTCTAGCATTTCCTGTTATTGTTTTATAATAAAAACCAGGATCTTTTCTGTCCTAAATAAAAGGTTAGCGAGGATCTATCAGTGCGAGAGGGTCACAACTCTAAACACCGGTTGTGCAAAAGAGAAAGGTAACTCTGACAACTGGGAGCACGCACACCAAGGCCCTGGGGTTACACACGAACATCAACAGCAGACAAGTCCACTCCGTGAGCAGGATGGATTCAAACAAAAACAAGACCAAGCTGCAAGGTTATGTGAACACAGACAAAACATGAACACTGTCCACACCACAAAGTACCGAACATCCCCCTCTCCCAGCTAATGAGCGAGTGTTGCTTCTTTGCCAATTTCAGCTTTGGCCCCACTTTAGTCTACCCTCCCTACTGGTAAGATTGATTAAAATACTGAATCACAGACCTGCCCATTTTCTGACAGCATCCAATCCAGACCAAACCATCTTTCCAACACCTCCCTGAGACGCCCCACAGTTCCCTGGGATGTGCAGCCTCCCTCGCTGCAACAAGCAATTCAGCCCCAACCTGCTCCACTAAATCCAGGTGTGTTCCTGGTGATGCTGGGTGGGTGGGCACTGACAGGTGTTACAACATCAGATGCAATTACAGGCCACTGTACATGCAGAAGTCCTAAGAGACCCAGCTGGAAAACTGACCCCAGGATATAATCTCAGGGCTGCTTCTCTGAATACATTCCCTGACATTGGCTGATTTTCTTGTCATCTGCCTCTTTCTCCTAAAAGCTGAGTGAAGGAAATAAAAAAAAAAGCCAAATTAATAAAATGTCCCAATGCATAATATTACACTTAATCACGGATGCCCTGCACAGCTTCCCTTCCCTCCCACTTCTGAAAGTCACCCCAAGCACAGGGTTAGCGTGGGCTGGATGACTGACTCTTGGGCAGGGCCTGAGGCAACACTACTCAAGTACTTTAAGCCACATGTTCAAGCCCAATAAATTAGCCCAGGCTTAAAGAAGTCAGGCTGTACACATGTAAGAATTTTAATAAGCCTGGAAAATGCTACCTAGAGCTTATGCACGAGCTTACTGTACCAATGGGATTCCAGGCCACCAGCCACGGAGTGCTAAGCCCCTGACAAGAGCTGTCAAGCACATGGGGCAGCAGGGACAGGGAGTCGGCTTCGTCTAGGTCTCCTCAGAAGCTGGAGACTCAAAGCAGAAGGCTGGCAGCCAGACGGATGGAGAACAGAATAGGGCATGCAGCTCAGTGGAGCCAACGGCATTTACTAGGAAAACATGTCGAAGGTTTGTTTGGTGGAAATCTGGTCCTCACACACCCTTCCAGAAACTAGCAAACACCGTAATCAATGTCTGCCTTTATCAAATGCCTGTTTGTACCCAGAACTGTGTTAGGTACAATAGAGAGTTATTTAAGCAAACATGGTCTCTGCCTTCTAGATGCTGACACCTAATATAAATAAAAACAATAAATCTGTCCAGAGGATTACCAAACTCACTGAACAAACATGAAATAGTCAAAAGCACCGACCTTATATAAATGCAGTGGGGTAAGAGCTGAAGGGTAAGTCATGGGAGATGACTCTCTAAACAGGGCGGGGCCCTAATGGACCAGTTACCTTGTTAAGGCTGAGTCTTGGCGGGGGTGGAGGGAGGGGAGCTTTTAAGAAAAGCTACAAGGGCAGGCTCTTGGGCTGGGGGAAAACGAGCTAATCAGAGAAGAGGCTGAAGCTTGGGGCTTGATTTAAAGACTGAAATACATGTACGGGAAGAAAGAAAACTTGACAAGCGTCCAAAAAAAGTAGGGGAAATCAGTTGAGCAGGTGTATGTTTCTCAACTGCTTTTACTCAGGCCCTCTTCTGATACACATAAAAAACTCATACGCCCTTTTAATGTTATTTAAAATTTGAAAGGAAACTAAATATCCTAACCCACACCAAACCAGGGGGTTCAGAATCTGATTTTCCAAATGACAAAACCCACTCTCCTCCCCTACAGCTGAGACTCACCCGGCTGGATGGGAGCATCTGTCAACAAGGACAGAGCAGCGGTCACTGACTTCTTAAGGGTCCACATGGGACCAGACAACCAGCAGGATTAAAGAGCTGCAGCGTAAGGTGACATAGACAGACCATGGCACTAGCAAAAATATGTCATAATTACCTGATTAAAATTTTTGAAGGAAAACTCTTTGTAGAGGGCGTCTCTCTCATGTAATTCCGACCATCCTGCTGCTTTCAGGTCAAGGATAACTTGGTTCCTCTCCTCTGCTGTCAAATGGCGAGCATCTGCTGCCTGCGGAAAGAACACATGTAATATCTGAAAGGTAAACGTTCTGTTAAACTCAAACGCATAGCCCTTTACCTTATGGACAGATGCAGAAAAATACCTTAAGGGCAACAATCTGTGACCATTTTGGGTTCCTCTGTTCTCAAAAAAGAGACAAAAATAAGGCTAGCTCCATACAAAAGCAGCTGCTTCCATGCCACGGCGTCTCACACGCCTTACTGCTGCCTCACACTTCACAGCTCTGTCTCTGGTTGATCACAGACACAGCCATCAGCCATTACCGCTGGTCATCTTACCAATGACCGTATTGCCAACCAATACCTCCGACCTTACCTACTTGCAGGGCTACTGAAGGCTCAGGTGAGAGAGGGACTGTCACCCAGAAAGGCAAAACATATTATAAGGGCTCCTCATCAAACGGCAACTGGGAGCTGAGCTGGATCTTCCACCATGAAACCACAACTCATTCCCACTTCAGAAATCCTGAAACCCTTTATCACTGACATTGATGTAAGTAAGAGGACAGAGTAAGTAAAATTATTTTAAGACAATTTATTCTGGGGCGCCTGGCTGGCTCAGCGGGTTAAGCATCTGCCTTCGGCTCAGGTCTTGATCTCAGGGTCCTGGGATCATGACCTGAGCTGAGGGCGGCTGCTTAACCAACTGAGCCACCCAGGTGTCTCTAAATAAATAAAATCCTAAAAAAAAAAAAAAGCAACAAAAAAACAACTTATTCTAAGAGGAAAAAAGGTTGCTTATGAACCAGTTTTCTTGTTTCTCTTCCTTGCTAGGTCAGCCACCCTTCCCCACAACTAACACAAGAAAAAAATGAAAAAAAAAAAAAACCACCTCTTAATTAAATAAAAACATTTGAAGACCTATTATCAAAACCGCTTAAACTATTAAGACTCAAAACATCTATTCATTACTTTTACAGTGACCCACTATAAGAAATAATCTAATTTTTGGTTTTTTTTAAAGACTTTATTTGACAGAGAGACACAGCGAGAGAGAGAACACAAGCAGGGGGAGTGGGAGTGGGAGAAGCAGGCTTCCCGCTGAGCAGGGAGCCCGATGCAGGGCTCGATCCCAGGATCATGGCCCGAGCTGAAGGCAGACGCTTAACGACTGAGCCACCCGGGTGCCCCCTAAAATTCTTATTAGCCACTTAAATATGCTAAGTCAACTCAGAAAAGCATGGAAAAGAAATTAAATTATCTGTGTCCACTCTGAGTAGCTGCCAAGAAAACTCTTAGCCACGCTGTGGGCAATGCAGCAGTCACCTGGAGTGAGTGGAACACGCCCGCTGAGCTGTTCTCCTCCATATTCTCCGCCATGCACATCCCCAGTGAGGGCAATGGTGTGCTCACCACAGATGTCTGCCCAAGAACAGGGACCGTGTCCAGGACTGTGAAATGGAACCACTTCACTTACCTAACACAAATGGTCCCCTTGGAGACACACCTGCAGAACCCTTTATAATGCGCTTAATTTTTTTTCTGCAGGAGATGGGGACAGGGACAGGTGAAAGCATAGGATCTGGAAAGACCGAACTTGATCCAAGGCCTCACTTGGTTACTTTCAGCTGTGGAGATGCTGAACAGATCACTTAGCTTCTCTCAATACCAGTATCCTCATGTCTATGGTGGGGGTATCACCACATCTACCTGTGGAGACTTTTTTTTTTTTAAAGATTTTATTTATTTATTTGACAGAGAGAGACACAGCGAGAGAGGGAACACAAGCAGGGGGAGTGGGAGAGGGAGAAGCAGGCTTCCCGCTGAGCAGGGAGCCCGATGCGGGGCTCGATCCCAGGACCCTGGGATCACGACCTGAGCCAAAGGCAGATGCTTAATGACTAAGCCACCCAGGTGCCCCGAGACTTCTTTTTTTTTAAAGATTTTATTTGAGAGAGAGAAAGAGAGCAGAAGCAGGGGGAGTGGGAGAGCTCGGAGAGGGAGAAGCAGACTCCCTGCTGAGCAGGGAGCCCAAGGACCCTGGGATCATCACCTGAGCGGAAGGCAGACACTTACCTGACTGAGCCACTCAGGCGCCCTGAGATTTTTTTGAAAGAGTTAAGTTAAAGAGATCTTGAATGTGAAGGCACCGGCATAGAGCCTGGCACGTGGCAGCCACTCAAATCATGTCTGTTTATTCATTCCTCTGAACCCCGTAATATTACTTAAACATCAGCACCTTGGGCACAGGTACACCTAGGGACACGCTTAGGTGACAGCACTCAACTCGTGTTCTCACCTTAATGGCCACGTGCTCACCTTCCTCCATCACCGACCTATTTTAAATGTAGTCTATTAAAGACTTTCAAACTTTCAAAACAAGCAACTTAAGATGAAATGGGAAGTTTAATGCAACATTTCCCCACTAGGTGGTGCTGCGTGTTAAAACTTTCCCTCAAGTTAATTTATCCCACTATATTAATTTCTAATGCCAGAAAACTGACGGAACGCCCCGCGGAAGAGGGAAGAAGTATAGATTTGTCACTCCCAAAAAAGATAATTTATTAATAATTCCTCCAAAAGCATCACAGCAAAACAAGTGAGTTAACTCAGCGCTGAGCCAGCGGGTTTCCGGTGAGTGCGCCGTGCGGGAGCCGGTCCCTGCCCTCGGCGAGCGCAGTCTAGCGGCACAGCGCCTTTAGTCACTTCAAGTGACCCTTAGCATCAGAGAGTTTTACAGCTACTTTTCGTGCTTTCTTTAAACAAAACTCGTCCTCGGTTTTTTTTCCGGCGGGCAGTCTCGTAGACACGACGGGATGTGTAAGCCAGGAAAAAACGATGGTGCTGCGGGCCCCTTGTCTCCGGCCAGGCGTCGGGCAGGTGCCCGGCGCCCGAACGCGGCTCCCCAAGGTCCGAGGCCGGAGTCTGGGCCCGCTTCGGGGCCGTCCCGGGTCCTTCCCCCCAGCCCCCCACCTCAACCCTCCTCTTGCACCGCGAGCCCCGGCACTCACCGTGGCCGAGAAGCTCGGGCCCCGGCCCCGCAGCGTCGCCAACAGGAGCCGCGGCGCCCCCCGCGTCCCTAGCGCCGCCGCCATGGCCGCCGACCGAGGGCTGCCCGGCGCGCTGCCTGCCCGCCGCCCGCAGGCGTCTACCGGGCCGGTCGGGAGCCGGGAGTGGTGCAGGCGGCCCCCAGTCGCGGCCCAAGCGGTCCTGCAGGCGCCCGCGCAGCCCGCCCCGGAAGGTCCCGGGAGTTTCAGGGCCGCCGACCGCGCTGGCAGCAGGCGGGCGACTGCCGCAGGACCCCGCAGGACCCCGCGCGCCCCCGCAGGACCCCGCGCTCCCAGCTCCGGCTCCGCGATCGCTGCGTCGTGTCGGCCCCGGGGCCGCTTTCCCGGCAGTGCCGGGAGATGGGCCGGCCGGCGAGCGCGCTCAGGCGTGACCCCCGGCTCGGCTTTTCGGTGTCCGGGCCCTGGCTCGCCGCACACTCGCGGACAGTCGGTGCCGGGCTCCCTCCTGGGCGATGGGGCCAAGAGCCCGAGCCGGCGGGAGGACTTCGCGGGCGGGGACGGGAGGAGATGGGCTCCGGGTGGGTGCTTGTGGGACCACTCCCGTCCCTGCTCGCGGAGGGCAGAGAACCATAGGGGTTCGGATCGGGGCTTGTAAGGCAGGGAGCCGTGGGTGCTGATGGAAGCTCTGCTGGGCCCGTCTAGCTGCTGAGGCCTTGGGCACGCTGGTTCATCTGTGCTGGCCCAGATAGGACAGTCTGGAAACCTGGCTCTTCATGCTCTCTTTTATAAAGAGTAGCGCACGATGCGCGCTCCGGACATGGATGTACCCAGGAATTCCTGATACACAGGAATTTTTTTTTTCTGGAGAAGAGGGGTAGTCTTTTATGGACGTATTTACTAATATTTTATTCTTCCTCTTTTTTCTTGCCTTTTTTTTTGAGATGTAATGTCACATGCCGAAAAATTCACCCTTTAAAGTGTACAGTTTACTGGTTTTTAGTATATTCACTTGTACCTTTTTACTAGTTTAAACAAATTAGTATAACCAATTTTTCATAGGGTTTATCCACATACCCGAGAATTTTTTTTTTAATATGAGAGTCCATTTAAGTTCAAATTAGCAGTTGCTAGCAGTTAACTTCATTTCCCATATGGAGTTGGGGGAAAAAAACTTTTTTTGCCTTAATATATGCTAAAATTCAGACGTGGCTCAATATACGTTCTCAGCGTTTGCCCACTTGACAAAAACTCAAAGGAGGACTCTCGCAGCAGACCCTGATCAAATGTCACTGATCTCAAGGCATCCATCTAAGACATTCTTATTTCCTTTGCCTGATGCCTCAAGTGGGCAGAGACTGGAGATGGAATTTCCAGGGGCGCCTGGGTGGCTCAGTCGTTAAGTGTCTGCCTCGGCTCAGGCCATGATGCCAGGGTCCTGGGATCGAGCCCCACATCGGGCTCCCTCTCCCACTCCCCCTGCTTGTGTTGCCTCTCTCGCTGTGTCTATGTCAAATAATTAAATTATAATAAAAAAAAGTTTCATTTCCAGTACTTAATCAGGTGTATACAATCATGAAGAATACTCTGCAAACTTGCTTATTAAAGCGAGAACTGCAAAACGGTCGGTGTGAGGTAACGAGACTCCTCGTCTTCCTTCCCGAAATTCACTGCAGGAAACCGGCATCCCAGCTGTAGTTAGGAAAAGCAGAAGCAGTAGCATGCTAGTAGGGCCCAGGGGAAGCGATGTTCACCAGTAGGGGCTGTGGATACTTTGCCTTCACGTGTAGGTCTCCAGTTAGTAGATTTAAGTTCCTTAGCAAAGATTTATTGAGCAAGTCGTCTACGGTGGACACTCTTGGGAAAGGCAGGCTCCTGCTCAGTCTTTTAAGCCCTGCTCGCTCATGTAAGAATGGGACTTAGGCCTAGAACACCTCTTACGGTCCTTATAAAGAGCCCATACAGCCTGTTCCAGTCTTACCACCTTGTGTGGGAATATCCTTCCCTGATCCAGACTCAATATGTACTCCTGTATTCTGCTTAAGTACGTAAGTCAAATAGCCCTGGGGCATACCCCCCCCCCACCTTCAGTATTACAGACTCCACGGGGAGGGGACGGGACTTGTGCTAAGACACTAGAGGGGCACTCTGGCCATTGGCTGCTGGGGAGGATCCACTAGCCATGGGGGACCAATGCACGCTCCTGGAGCTGATCTTGCTGTCTCTTCTGTGAGTACAAATGCTGTTCCATTCAGTGCATGACTTTTGTTTTCCGTGGCAACTGATACTAAGCAGGAGTGGGCAGAAGTGTTTGGACTTCTGTCCCTGACGACTGGCACTCTGATGATCTTTGCTGTCTTCCGTTGAGCTGAATCCCCGCCCTCCCCATCCCTGGCACTGGTACCAGTGCCAGGTACCATGCTTGGCTTGGGGCGGTTTAGCTGCTCTTGGACCTTCTTCCTGCCTCCTACTTGCCGTTCCCTCAGCCCCAGTGCTTTCCAACTTATCCTCTCTACACTTGAAGCTCCCCCTAGGGAACTGCCCTGCTCCACTTTCCCTCCAAGGGAACCCCAGGTAGCTTGTCTCAGCTGAGTATTAGAAGCAAAGCCATGGGGCGCCTGGGTGGCTCAGTTGGTTAAGCGACTGCCTTCGGCTCAGGTCATGATCCTGGAGTCCCAGGATCGAGTCCTGCATCGGGCTCCCTGCTCGGCGGGGAGTCTGCTTCTCCCTCTGACCCTCTTCCCTCTCATGCTCTCTCTCATTCTCTCTCAAATAAATAAATAAAATCTTTAAAAAAAAAAAAAAAGAAGCAAAGCCACGGATCTGTTGGCCGTCCCAGGAGCCTTTCCTCACCCTCCACACTAGAGTAGGGACCCATGACATATCAAAGGCATGAATATGCCTGCATCTTTGATAAGATAACTTCTCATCTGGGAGTGTGCCCCCCAGGAAATGAGACTATATACAACAATAAATTAAAAAAAAAAAAAAAGTAAGTAATGCTGAACCTACTCAAAGACCTATTATGTAGTCATGGTTAGGAAACCTGTCGGCAACAGTGAAATATTTATCATTTGTTAAGCAAAACAAAACAAAAAAAAAACTAAGGTGCTAAATGATACCTGTTAGGACTCTAACTATGGGAAAGAAAGGGGAAAGACAAGAGGGAAATGCATTATGATTGTCTCTCACCTCATGGCACAGAGACTCCTCCAATCAGCATGCTTAGGATGGAACCTGGGTCCCACCACTGGAAACTGCATGACCCAGAGCAAGTTATTTGGGGCCTCGTTTATTACCCTTCTGTAAAATAAGGATATTTAATACTAGTGTCAATCTCAGAGCTACTGTACCAATAAGTAAAATGGAAGGTAAAGAACTTAAAATAGTACCTGGAACACACACAGTTATACTCAAGTGTTATTGTTATAAAAGATGGAATCACTGTTAAGTTTTTCTTCTATTTGTAAGTACACACACACATATATGTAAAGGTTCAAATCCCAGCTTCATCAATGTACTGTGTGTGTAACCTGGGCAAGTTACTTAAGCTCTCTCCATGCCTCAGTTTGCTCATTTGTAAAGTGAAAATAGTAATAGTCCTGTTCTGAACCAGCATCCCTTCCTGTCAGTGACCACCCCAGCCAGAGCTGTCCACAACATAAAGTTGTAAACTCCTGCCCAACATAACATTCTGAGAGGGTTACTCAACTAAGGTTCTATTTCCATAGAATTTAAGGTGCGTTATGAAATGAACTACTCTATCTGAAATACTGGAAACAATCACTTTATATTAAAGGTTACTTCTCATTATGTGGTCAGATGTCTTATATCTGAGTTTAAGGGATCTTTTAGAAACAGCTTTTTTAAAAGTTGGTATAAAGGGGCACCTGGGTGGCTCAGTCGTTAAGTGTCTACCTTGGGCTCAGGTTATGGTCCCAGGGCCCTGGGATTGAGCCCCACATCGGGCTCCCTGCTCAGCGGGGAGGCTGCTTCTCCCTCTCCCACTCCCCTTGCTTGTGTTCCCTTTCTCGCTGTGTCTCTCCTCTGTCAAATAAATAAATAAAATCTTAAAAAAAAAAAGTTGGTATAAATTACATGTTGTCTCTTTTCTACCTGTGTCCTAAACTAGACTAGAATCAACTTGTGGGCAAGAACAGTGTTACATATTTCTTTTGGCTCTCACTGAAACTAGCACAGTGCTTAGAACATTTTTTTTTTTTTAAGATTTTATTTATTTGAGACAGAGAGAATGAGAGAGCGAGAGCACATGAGAGGGGGGAGGGTCAGAGGGAGAAGCAGGCTCCCCGCCGAGCAGGGAGCCCGATGCGGGACTCGATCCCGGGACTCCAGGATCATGACCTGAGCCGAAGGCAGTCGCTTAACCGACTGAGCCACCCAGGCGCCCGCTTAGAACATTTTAAGGTTGAATCAGTGCATGCTGGTTAGGTAATTGTGACTAAAATTTGAGTTATGCTTTAGCCTAGAACTGATAATAAATAAGCTCTAGTTTGATGATAATATTTACTTCTCCTAACATCTGCCCTATCCAGAAATTACTTAAACCACTTCAGATTCCTCCGGTGAAATTAAAGATCACAAACACCAAAGTACCTGACTCTTTTATTTTCCCATCAGTTACTCAGAAGGTCACACTTGCCAATTCTAGTTCTTCTTCCACAACAGAACACTTTCCTACTTACAGGCTCTGAGAGAAAAACTGCAAATGAACAGAAACCAACCTTCTTAAACATATATAAGGAATCAAGACTTTTCTAAAACCATAATGTGAAAAGTCCTACTTCTTCCTTCTATGAAGCCAACTGTCACTCTATCCACTATTCCACGTGAACACACTCCCATTTGAAACTGGATCACTCCCTTAAAATATTGGATTAGTAAAAACAAGAATGGTGAGTTCTACTGAATATTTTTGCATTTGCTTTTTGTGGTACTAATTAAAACACCAATTTATAATTTTTTAACACATTCAACAGTTCAACAAATGCATGATTCTTTTAATCTGACTGAAGCTGTAAGTCTACACTTGACTGGAGAAAATGTAAGAAAGTGCAGCATTAATTTCTGAAATTCCTCGTTCCGACTTCTCCTTTCAGTCCATCACTATTCCACATGTTCCTGCTCTTGTCCTGGAATTAGCCACCGAATGCTCTCAGTTCGAATGGTAGCATACATAATAAAACTAATCAAAAAGAATAAGGAAAATACAAGCAGCCAGTCCACACTTTTTATCAGAGTGCTGGGAAGAGGGCCTATTTGGTCAGCTTGAGTTACCACCACATTTTTCTTGGCTTCTATACCTGAAAGAGAAATCAGCTGTTTCAAATCAGATAAAAAACACATCCGCTAAAGATCTTTCTGAAGTATTCTGCATGGTATGCAAAAAGATATGCAGTCTTAAAATAAACACCACACTAGTATATCTGGGATGGGTTTCACTTGCCTGTTAGTGTAATTTGTAACTTGCCTTTCTCCCACCACATCAAAGGAACAGGAACCCATTCAGCTGTTCAGAGCCTAAACACTAGAATTTCTGTGAATTCCTCAGAAGGGTCTTCGGGCATGGTTAAGAGTTGTCTTTTGTTCTCTTTGAGACCAAAATTCAACAAGTAACTGGTAAAGCTACTCTCAGGAGTCTACAGAATGTTTTCACAGGTGAAGGAACGCTAAATTCAAAATGCTTTTAAATAATTTACTGAAAAAATTGTTAGAACTAACCACCACTGAGATCAGAGATTACCAAAGATGCTGTGACTCCTCAATTTCTTTTAGGTTCTAAGTTTTCTTAGAGTGTTGAGCAAAATGGCTCCCTCTCTCCATATCAACCTGATTGACAATCAGGGGTCTGGTACTGTAAGACTTGAATAGCTAACTATCTGGTAACAACCCTTTCACTCCTATGAGGTAACTCAGCTCTTTGTTCTTTACTGTGAGATAGAAGTAATTAGATGCAACTTAATATATACGGAAGGTATGTTATAGCTTATTTTTATTTCCAGTGAATATACTTCAGGAAGAAGTGGGGTGCTCATAATTAAGGCATGAAAGCTTTTGTGGAGCAAACTTTTCCAAAGAAGAAAATATCTTCAATATTCAGTGTTCAAACTTTTACAGAATAAAAAATAAGGCCACATGTTTTGGCAAATATTAAGGAATTAAAATAGCATCTGCATATGAATGAATAAATGGCACATCAGACAGCAACAAAAAGAAGATATAACCATATGCACTATCACAGGTGAATCCCACAAACATAATGGTGACTGAAATAAGCCAGACACAGGGGAATCCATTATGTATGTCTCCATTAATATAAAGTTCAAAACAGGTAACACTAGTCCATGGTGTTAGGAGTCAAGGTGGTGGTTACCCTTGCAGGCAGGAGCAACAGTGCGGAGGGGATGGGCTGGTAACGTTCTCTCTGGGTCGGAGTCCTGGTTACCCAAGGCATTCACTTTGTGAAAATTAATCCCTCAGAACATATAATGTACACATTTGTATTAACTATTACACTTTAGTGAAAAATGTATATAAAAAGTTATCTACAGGTGTATGGTATGTGAATTATAGAATAATAAAGCTGGTTTTTTAAAGGTATCGATAATCATTAAAATTACCTATTCATGTTAAACTTGCCACTGATTGAGAGACTTTTTTTTTTTTAATTTTTATTCTTATGTTAATCCCCATACATTACATCATTAGTTTTAGATGAAGTGTTCCATGATTCATTGTTTGTGCATAACACCCAGTGCTCCATGCAGAACGTGCCCTCTTTAATACCCAGCACCAGGCTAACCCATCCTCCCACCCCCCTCCCCTCTAGAACCCTCAGTTTGTTTTTCAGAGTCCATCGTCTCTCATGGTTCGTCTACTGATTGAGAGACTTTTAACAGAACCACAGTAGTTCACTAGAAAAGACAGTTTACATCTGAAAGCCAGTCTTGACTCCTTCACTTAAGGAGAGCAGACAGAAACCCACAGAAGGCATATACCTCCAGCAATAAAATCCTTTCTATGGCATATGATTTCTACATACCTGTCTGGTTAAAAATGAAGACTTTCAGTGTTTCCAATGTTCGGTCTGTATGATTAAATCTAGCCATTGGTTTAGCTCCTTGAAATAGTAAGATGTTAGGAACAGCTACGGTGCCGAACCTGGTAGAAAGGCTATGACAGAAAGCAGTCAGTCAGACAACCTGAACTAACAGTGGGTTTCCTCACACAGTTACCATATCAGAATGGATGGCAATAAATGAGAAAGCATCATTTTCCTGTGACCTACAGAGGTTTCTAATATTCAAGCTATATGCTTATAGCTATTTCTGACCTTTTTCCTTATGGGTTGAGATTGGGGGCATTCCTGTTCTGCTGAGTTGCTTTCTATTACAACAAGGAACTACCCCGACACAGTTATTCCACTTTTTTTTTTTTTTATTTGAGAGAGCGAGAATGAGAGAGAGAGAGAGAGAGAGTACATGAGAGGGGGGAGGGTCAGAGGGAGAAGCAGGCTCCCCACTGAGCAGGGAGCCCCAAGCGGGACTCAATTCCAGGACCCCAGGATCATGACCTGAGCCGAAGGCAGTCGCCCAACCAACTGAGCCACCCAGGCGCCCCTCCACTTTTTTTTTAAGTAAACTCTACCCCCAACGTGGGGCCGGAACTCACCACTGCAAGATCAAGGGTCGCATGCTCTACCGACTGAGCCAGCCAGGCATCCCCCTAGTTATTCCGCTATTTAAGTTGCAAACTGCCAAAAGAGATCAGACCAGAAAATTCTAATTCATGGACAAAACACACTGTGTCAATTTACTTGACAGAAGAAATTTCAAACTCTCCAGAATGCCCATCTCCATCCCTCATACAAGATTCAACTTAAGTTAAGCAATTAGTTTGGTAAGTCGGCACATGAGGATCTACGGTCCAGCAGACACACCAGGAAGTTCACAACTGGGGCAGGAGGTAACACGATCTGAGAGGGACTGGTTCACCTTTACATAATACAGAGTCACGCTATAAGCTCTGGAGTCAAAACATGCGGGTTCAAGCCTCAGGTCTGTCACTGAACCAGCTGTGTGAGCTTCGGGCGGACTATTTAACCTCTTTAAGCCTCAGTTTCCCCTGTGAGTAAAATGATAGTATTGGATAATCAGGATTTTTGTCTTTTGTAAACATGCTGTCACTTAAATATGAACATATGAGGCAAACACGTGTCGCAGGCCATACAACAAGAACAAGTATCCTCCACTCTCCACAGTTAAGGCACCATAGCAGGCACTGAGACGGATGCATGGAGAAGACTGACCAAAGCGGATGATAAAAGCCTGCAGGGAATGGAAGCCCAAACCCAGAGTACTAAGCTGGTGCTGGGAGCCAGGCCTGCCGGCTTGGGGGCAGGGGAAGGCCCAATCAAAGTCTGACACTAACCTAGACTGTCCTTCCCATCAGTCTGCTCCCTTGGGCCAGTCCATGTAGATATTTCCCTGAAGCCCTTGTGAGAATTACTAATTTGCTGCGATTTCTTTCTCCCTAAACAAGTTTAGGTAAGCATTGGCAGTTACATTACCCACACTGAAGATGAGTGGCGGGCAAAGTTTTACTCCAAATTTTTACTTGAGGGGCGCCTGGGTGGCTCAGTGGGTTAAGCGTTCAACTCTTGGTTTCAGCTCAGGTTGTAATCTCAGGTTGGGGGGATCAAGCCCCACGTCGGGCTTGGCGCTCAGTGGGGAGTCTGCTTCTCTCCCTCTCTCTCTCCCCCTCTCCCTGCTCACTTGGTCCCTCCCTCCCTCTCTCTCTCAAATAAATACATCTTAAAAAAAATTTTTTTTTACTCAAAAAAGTTTTACTCAACTTCGCTTTTACCAATTTGACCATCTTCCAGACTCTCGAAACTGATTCACACACAACCTCCTGTGTCCGGCTAAAGGGCACGTGACGTAGGGGAGGAGGGTCACGCTTTATAACCCAGACACAGTCACAGCACTGGGGAAATACAGAACATGTGAACAAAGCTCTTTATAACATAGCTCACTCAACATCTAAAAAAAACAAGAGCCCACTGAATAATATAAAACAAAAGTAAATGTCATTTTAAGGGCCTAAATTAGTTCATTAAATTAATTTACACACTGTCCACTAAGGAACACACATGCAAGAATAAATGTAAACAAGAGGAAGGAAGAACAGGGGAGGGAAAGAAAGAAATCCTGAGCAGACACACAACAGGGTGCTGAGTCAGGCTGCCAGGGGTGGAAGCCTAAACCATGGGTGAGTCTCAGGAGGGTCCCACTTGTGACACTAATTTTGCTAATTCAGGCTGGCCAAGACCCTGAAGAGTCCTCTGCCCCCCCGCCCCCACTGCCATCAGGTGGGGCCACCTTTAAATTCCACCCTGCAAACTGGTGCAGACCGCATGGAAAACAGGGTGGAGGTTCCTCAGAAAGCTAAAAATAGAACTACCCTAGAATCCAGCAATTGCACTACTAGGTATTTATCCAAAGGACACAAACATGGTGATTCAAAGGGGCACCTGCACCCCAGTGTTTATAGCAGCAATGTCCACAATTGCCAAAATATGGAAAGAACACAGATGTGCATCAACAGATCAACGGATAAAAAAGATGTGGTGTATATACACACACACACAATAGAATATTACCCAGCCATCAATAAGAATGAAATCTTGCCATGTGCAAGATGGATGCTAAGTCAGCCAGAGAAAGACAGATACCACATGATTTCACTCATATGTGGAATTTAAGAAACAAAACAAATGAACATAAGGGAAGGGAAGGAAAAACAAAATAAGATAAAAACAGAGAAGGAGGCAAACCATAAGAGACTCTTAACTCTAGGGAACAAACTGAGGGTTGTTGGAGGGGGCAGAGGGTAGGGGGATGGCGTAACTGGGTGATGGGCATTAAGGAGGGCATGTGATGGAATGAGCAATGGGTGATATGCAACTGATGAATCACCCAATTCCAGCCCTGAAACTAATAATACACTATATGTTAACTAAATTGAATTTAAATTTTAAAAAAATTATTAACTCAGTCATAGCAACTCATTCATTTATATAATGCGACCTAGGGCTAGATACTTATTTCTGTGCAAAATAGGGGAAAACTTATAGTACATACCCACTACACCTGTTTTGAGGACAAATGACATACAAAATGAAAAGTGCTTTCCCCAATATCTAGCACGTGGTAAGCCCTCAATAAACAATAGATGTAATTAACATAAAAATAGATAGATAGATAGATAGATAGAGAAACAGATGATAGATAGATAAATTCCACTCTGCAGAGAACAGCCCCTCCTCTCCAGCGGCCTCCAGAAAGTGAGGCCTCAGCTCCCTGAGGAGTGTGACCACCCTCACCACTCACCCTTGTCTATCCCTCCCGCTAGTCCAGCTTCCATGGTCATACCTATCTCCCTCAGCTTCAAACTTAACTGACGACAACCTCCAAATAACTGCAAGCATTATCCAGAAGGATGACACGTTAAGCTCTATTCAGGGAACATACCTGCTGTGCTGAGATGCATCCAGTGCCAAAAAATGAAGAGCTGGAAATGCCCGGGGCAGAGAATTAAAATGAGGGGCCAAACTGGCAGAAAATCGGCACCACGGGGTGTAAAACAGGACTAGTGTGCAGTCACTACCATTTGGGTTTAGAAAATCCATAAGGTCCTGTGGTAAAAGAAACAAGTGTTAAAGTCAGCAGTAAATGTTCATGTACATTCTTCTCGAAGGATGCCCAAGAAACTGGAAACACAGCTGCCTCCAAGAAGAGGAGGCAGGAACACAGACAGGAGAGAGACTATAGGGTATGCCCTTAAGAACCTTTTGGGTTTTGAACCATAGGAATGCATGAATCAGCAGAAAAGTATTATCAAATAACAAATCATAAACTTTCCCATAAACTTTCTTGATAATACTACAGAGCAATTTTAGTATTTTTCATAATGCATTAATTCAAACATTAAGTACCCACAAGGCACAGGCCATCGTCCCGCCCTCTGATCTGTGCCTCTCACACACTCTAATGGCATTATTAAAGCACTGAGCTCTCAGGCCCCAATCATCAACTCAGCAGATCCAAATCTGTAAGCAGCTGAATCAATGTATTCGGCCAAAGGCTAGTTCAGTTCAAGGGTGCACCATCCCTGCCACCACCCTAACTCAGACTGCTGAAACTGCTCTCTCCTGGCCAAGTGTGTGACCTACAGAGCTGAGGCACAGTGTTCACCAGGCACTGAGGGGAGGGTGTGAGGCCAGTGCTGACCCCTGCACATGGAGGGGCTACGGATGCTCAATGTACCACATACCCTCATTTAAAATAAGCAGTCACGGTGTGCAGAGCTAGGATTTCTTCTCGTAGTACATAAGCAGCCTGAACTCATCCTGCTACCTGGCTTAACAATCCCACAGAAACAGTCAGTCATTATCTCAGTGTTCTCTTCAGAATTATCATTTATCCAATGGACTGGAAAAGCATGGCTGGGTTGGGGACAACTGTCTCAGCTCTCACTCCAGAGAAAACAGTGGAGTCAAGCTCTTTGAAGGAAAGAAATTTTTCATTAATATAAAATGCTTCCCAGGGGTATCACCACACTAAACAATGCTAAATCACAATCTTAGTAATTCAGATATTTTTAACTTGCCTCTGTAATAAATACCTCATTTGGAAGAAGAAAAATGCTAAGATTCTGATGCCAAGTGCCCATCTGTCCACTGGGATTTTTTTTTTTTTAAGATTTATTTACTTGAGACAGAGGGCATGAGTGGGGGGAGGGGCAGAGGGAGAGAATCTCCAGCAGACACTGCTGAGCGCAGAGCCCGACCTGGGGCTCCATCTCACGACCCTGAGATCATGACCTGAGCCGAAACCAAGAGTCCCACGTAACCTACGGAGCCCCCAGGCGGCCCTGTCCCCCGGGATTTTCATCATGAGGCTTGGTGCAGAGAGGACCCCGAGGGGGACCAGGCTCAAGCCGCCTAAAAAGCATAATCGACACTGGTTCTATCGCCTCCTCTCCCTACAAACATCATAGAGAGCCAAGTCGGTTTTCAGTGATGCAGCCATTAGATGCTGTCCCACTTGGAAAAGGACAAAGATTCTGACCCTCCATTTGAAAGTTGGCAGAGTATTAAATCATGAAATCAATATGCGGAAACAGAGAAAAGCGCTAAACCATTCTTTCTTACCTGTGACATATTTAAAATTTTCAGAGTGAAGTTTTCTAGTCCCGTCACATTTCTCTCCTCGCAGTTCACCTTGGGGGACTTCAGACTCTCCGTGTTATTGGCGTCCTCGGGTGGCGCCGGGTCGGATTCGGCCACTTCCGGCTCTGAGTAATACTCGTCCTCTCTGTCCTGGAAACTGGCCCCCCCGCCGTCCAGAGAGAAGAGGTGCTCTCGGAGACTGCACCGCGAGTCCTCCTCCCCTCGGGCCCCGCAGGTGCCGCCGCTGGGCTCGGGGCTCAGCTTGTCCTCGGTCTCGCCGGGGATCACGGACAGCAGCACCACGTGGTCGCCATCGGCGTCCAGCCCCAGCACAGCGCCGGCCTTTCCCGCGGGCTTGTCGTGCCCCACGGGGCCGCGCGAGGGGTCCTCCTCACTCGCGGACACAGCTCCCGCCTGCAGAGCGTGAGCACGCTGCTCCTCCGACTGCAAGTGACCGCTCTCCTCTGGAACTAAAACATGCCAGCACGTTCACGCTCCTAAGTCCCTTCCAAGTATATGAACCCAAAAAGGAATTACAGTTCCCCTACAGAGGAAAAAGGTACCCTTCCCATGAAGCTACCAGAGGGCCACCCACCATTCTCCAGATCATGAAGGAGGTCACCAGGAGGTACCAGATTAATGAATGTCAAATACAATGTGGACCAATCCATATCTTCATGTGATACCTGCTTTCTTGCCGTGTGGATTATAAGCAAAAACATTCCAGTGCAGACATCCAGTGAGGAAAACAGAACACAAACACCTTAACAATTTCATTTGTTTGATGAGAATATCCAACAAAATAATGATGCTTTTATAGAAGACTCTACTATAGCAAAGCATCCTTGCACACATTATAACAGCCCTGTGAGCCCAGCAGGACAAAGGTTACCATCCCCTCTTAACTGAGGACCAAGCTGAGGCACAGAGAGGCAGTGGAATGCCCAACAGCACACAAGCTAGTAAGCAGCAGAGCCAGGTCTCTGAGTGAAGTCTTCTGGCTGC
Organism: Neomonachus schauinslandi; assembly: GCF_002201575.2. NCBI lineage: Eukaryota > Metazoa > Chordata > Mammalia > Carnivora > Phocidae > Neomonachus > Neomonachus schauinslandi. Next base: position 26,281,486 of record NC_058409.1, on the reverse strand, counting down.
TACTCAGATGGGGCCTTACCCTCCCCATGATACCTCAGGGGTTGCTGTGCCTCCTGGCCTGAGAACACTGGCCCACCCATACAGCATATCCAGCCTGAGGTGGCCTCTCCTGCCTGCAGCCCTTGGGAGTGCCAGGAGGTGCACCCCACAGGGCCGGGGCAGCAGCAGGGCAAAAGAGGACGTTCCTCCCACTCTGGAGCCACTAGATAGGGCTTGGGCAAAATGCTCTGAGAAGGGAAGACTCTGGGGAAGTCTCATACATCCAGGGAGGAATCTCCAGTCACCTCTGTAACAGTGACTCCTGCCTCCAACTCCCATTAACTCAACCAGAGTAGCCAGACTCAGTGCCAGGCACTGACCAGGGAGAACCAATGAGCCCAACTGTACTCAGACAAGCTCGCCATGTGGCTGGAAAACCCTCAGCCATGCCAACAGCATGTCACCGAAGTGTGAAAAACCAACTGGCTTTCAAGTTGGGGAGGGGTCTGGGAGCTTCCTAAGGTATGCACCTTTGTATAAGGTCTCAAAGAATATCCCCAAAGAGATACACAGATTCATTCAGCAATTCAAAAACCTTCTCTGAGAATTCTGCTTCTGGCTAAGCTGGAGTAAGAGGGACCAGATTTACCCTCCCTAGTGAAACAACCCAAAAACGGCCAAAAATGTGAACCAGTTTCAGGAGACTAGTTAGCAGGCAACAAAGGATAGGGATCCCTGAGAAACAGGAAGAGAAATAAACAGGAGAGCGTTACAAATGCTCCAGCTTACCACCTGAGGGAATGCCTGCCCTGGGGCTCAGGGAGGCGGAAGGAAGCAGGCAGAGTCCAGCACTCCTCAAGTTGAGGAGACGGTACTAAGGGTACAGAGAGACCAAGAAAGCTAGAGTCTGTGGGACAGAATAGTACAGATGGGCAAGCTGCAGTGAGAGGACTCCAGAGACCTGCCGAGTAACCCCCATCGAGTAACCCCCATCGAGTACACTGGTCAGCATTTACATGTGAGTAAGTTCCCAAAGCTAGGCAAAGAACCGCCCAAAAGGATCAGAGACAACAGTACCCAACCCTCACACAGAGCTGGGAAGCGTACCTGTTCCCACCCGCTAGACTGGAAAACCTCACAATTCACAGAGCACTGGGGAGAGTACACAAAAGTAGTGGGGCAAAATTAATCCTACAGTAAATACAGCTCTGCTCTCGTCTAACAAACCTTAAAAGCCAGGATCAAACCATGCTCAGCTAACTTAACTGTACCCTAGAACAAACTCATGAATATTTAGAGGAATACTAAAATATCCAGCACTCAACAAGGTCAAATTTATGTCTGGCATCCAATCAAAAGTTACCAGGCATGCGAAAAAGCAGGAAAATATGATCAATAATGAGAACAGTAATTAACTAATTAAAACTGACCCCCAGCTTGCAGATGTCAGAACTAGGAGATAAGGATATTAAAACAGTAATTATAATTCCATTACATATGTTCAGAAAGTTAAGCAGATAAAGGGACATAAGATATAAAAGACCTGCATCAAAATGCAAATCAAAACCACACAGATCTTACCTCACACCTGTCAGATTAGCTATTATCAAAAAGACAAATAACGAGTGCTGGTGAGGATGTGGAAAGAAAAGGAAACCCTTGTGCACTCTTGGAAGGAATGTAAATTACTACAGCTATTGTGGAAAACAGTATGGAGGTTCCTCAAAAAATTAAAACTGTAATTACCATATGATCCAGCAATTCCATTTCTGGGTGGAACAAAAACACTAATTTGAAAAAATATATGCACCCCATGTTCACTGCAGCCTTATTTACAAAAGCCATGGAAGCAACCTAAGTGTCTACCAAAGGATGAATGGAAAAGAACATAGAATCACACAATATTATTATTATTATTCAGTCACAAAAAGAGGAAACCTTGCTATTTGCAACAACATGGATGGACCATTACGCTACATGCGATAAATCTCAGAAAGACAAATACCATATGCTCTCACTTACATGTGGAATCTTTAAAAATAAATAAATAAATAAATAAATAGCTTATAGATGCAGAGAACAGACTGATGGTTGCCAGAGGTGATGGTGGGGGGAGGGGATGAAATGGGTGAAATGGTCAGAAAGTACAAATTTCCAGTTACAAAATAATTCATGGGAATGTAAGGTACTGTATGGTGACTCTAGTTAATAATACTGCCTTGCAGGCGCCTGGGTGGCTCAGTTGGTTAAGCGACTGCCTTCAGCTCAGGTCATGATCCCGGGGTCCTGGGATCGAGTCCCGCATCGGGCTCCCTGCTCTGCGGGGAGCCTGCTTCTCCCTCTCCCATTCCCCCTGCTTGTGTTCCCTCTCTCGCTGTGTCTCTCTCTGTCAAATAAATAAATAAAATCTTTTAAAAAAAAAAAAAAAAAAAAAAATAATACTGCCTTGCATATTTGAAAGTTGCTGAAAGTAAACTAAAAGTTCTCACCATGAGAAAAAAAATTTAACTAGGCATGGTGTCAGATGTTAACTAGACTTACTATGGTGATCATTTTGCAATTATACACAAAGATTAAATCATTATGTTGTACACCTGCAACTAACATAATGTTTATGTTAATTATAATTTTTTATAATTTTTTTTTAAAGATTTTATTTATTTATTTGAGAGAGAGAATGAGAAAGAGAGAGCATGAGAGGGAGGAGGGTCAGAGGGAGAAGCAGACTCCCCACTGAGCAGGGAGCCCAATGCGGGACTCGATCCAGGGACTCCAGGATCATGACCTGAGCTGAAGGCAGTCGCTTAACCAACTGAGCCACCCAGGCGCCCTATAATTTTTTTTAAAAGGCCCAAATTGTACTCTGGCAACGAAAACTACAACATCTGAAATGAAAACTGCACTGGGTGGGATTAACAGCAAATTAGGCATTGCAGAAAAAAAGACTAGTGAATCTGAAAGCACAGCAACAGAACCTATCCAAAATCAAACATACAATGAAAACAAGAATCCAAAGAAACAAAGAGAATCAGTGAGCTATGGGACAGTTTCAAGTGGCCTAACGTACAGATCATGAGAATACCCAGAAAGGGGAGGGGGGGGGGGCGTGTGGACAGAAAAAGTATTTAAATAATAACCAAAAACTGCACAAACTTGATGAAAATCATAAATGCACAGATCTAAGAAGTTCAGCAAACCCCAAGCTCAATGAACTACACCAAGATATTATCATAATCAAATTGCTCAAAACCAGTGACAAAGACAAAAATCTTAAAAGCAGCCAGAGAAAAAAGACATGCTACGTACAGAGGAAGAAAGATAAAGATGACAGCAGATTCCTTGTTGGGAACAATGCAAGCAAGATGAGTAGCAACATTAAAGTACTGAAAGGAAAAAACTATAAACCTAAAATTCTATACCCAGGAAAATATCTTTCAAAAATGAAGGGAAGGAGTGCCTGCGTGGCTCAGACGGTTAAGCGTCTGCCTTCGGCTCAGGTTATGACCTCAGTGTCCTGGGATCGTCATGTCTCACATCAGACTCCCTGCTCAGCAGGGAGTCGGCTTCTCCCTCTCCCTCTACCCCTACCCCCTGGCTCATGCTCTGTCTCTCTCTCAAATAAATAAAATCTTTTTTAAAAAAGAAAAAAAGAACGCAAAATAAATACCTTTTCAGAAATATTAAAAGCTAAAACAATTCATCACCAACAAACACCCAGAACAAGAATTTTAAAGGAACTCCTTCAGGCCGAAGAAAAATGATACCGGATGGAAATATGGATCAACACAGAAGAATGGAGAGCACAAGAAACAGTAAGTACACTGATAAATATACACAATCTTTCTGAAAGTGTAGCTATGAAGGGGACAAGAAAGCCAGGGTAGGTGATAGGGGGCCAAAGGAGGTTTCTGTTTCGGCTTTTAAGACAGAGGAGAAGTTTAAGGATATGTCAAGTTGATGGGAACGTGGGCGAGAAGGGCACGAGAACAACAGAGGTTAGACAGGGCAGCCAGAGGCTACACATCTGGAGAACAAAGGATGCCGGGTATGGGGGCCAACCCTCCTCCCAAAATGCCCCAGCTCCACAGACATCTGCTCTCTCAGAATCTAACCAGCATCTTAGGTCTCACAAGTACATAGAAAATGCCAAGATCCCGAAAGAACCTCAGGAGAAAAAAAATCAGGGCAGAAATGAGAACCTGGCTCTCTCTGATCACCCTCATAAAAATGGATAGATGTCCCCTGCAAAAAATCAAAAGGGAGTCTGAGTGAAGCACAGAGCTGGTATTTTCAGTTCAGGAGGGTTATTTTTCCCTCCTGTGAAAGAGTTAAGTAGACAGTACACATTAGGAACCAAAACATTCTTATGCCCTCAGGTACCAGTGTTTTCACTCAAGTATTGGGGAGAGAGGAAACTGTGAAGTATCCCACACCAAGACAGAAATGACGTACTGTGTGAGAGTCGCTGAACCCTTGCAGCGTCACGTGCCTTTAAAGAGACTGCTTCTTAACCTCAACACGCTGACTACAGTGTGAGCCACGCAAAAATGACAATCACTGCATCACTGGCAGCAAGGAAGATATCTGGAGATCGCTGCCAGGGAGCCCTGGCCTAGGTCAGATCCTTCACACCCTTCCAGTTTTGCTCAGAAGGTTCTCTACCAGCCGCAGGTTTTTCACAATGGCTTCTGCCAGGCCCCACATGGTGTGGCCGCTGTCCACACTCTGAACGAGTTCCACCAGACATCTCGGTCCCTGAACACTCGCGATCTCCTCCATCTACCTCAGTGTTGTCCTGAGGGCTGTTTCTCTGCCAGGGAAGCCCTCCACTGGCTCCCTTGCTGCCTAATCTGACTCAACGTTCAGATCTTACCCTAAACTTCACCTCTGTAAGGTGAACTTCACCCTGTCTGAGGTACCTCAGACCAGAGGGGTCTCCCATAACAGCATGCAGTAATACCCTGGGACTCTCCTTGAAGCATTTTCCACTGTTGGAATTTACTTAATTATTTGTAGTCATTTAATGCCTGTCCTCCCCAGCAGATAGGAGGGTGGGCCTGTTTCTCTATCTGGCTCACCACTGTACCTCAAGTGCCCAGCAGAGCATGTGACATGTGATGGGTGCTAAGCAAAAATCTGCTAGTTGACTGCCTAGTGAAGACAGGCATGGGGGTGCTGAAGCCAGGAGGGGGTTCCTGTGCCTTGACACCTGGATAGCACTGCTACATCCAGTTGCGCATCTGCCAGTGGGGTCCACTACAGACCAAAAAGCCTTGGATTTTCAGCCACCCTAAAAAGGACCCAGGTGGTGAAAGTCCCTCTGTCCTCACCCCATCATGGCCTCGCCATGATGACCAATGGCCCACCGATGGCTGGTGTTATCCTCAGGTCTGCGTGCACATGGCCCAGACTGCTAGGGGGGCTCCCATCACACTGACTACAACAATAAGTCAGTGCCCTGAATCAACAAGATTCTGCCTGGAAACAGCACACTCAACATGGGCAATGTGAGGAAAGATGCGTAAAGAGGCCCCCGACATGTGTGCTGGATGTCAGAGAAACCAAAAGCAATGGTAAGGAACTTCAGGGCCAGTAACGGCCGAGAGCGAGCCAGCTACCACTCAAAGACCTTAAGAGTTCAGAAGCAGCAACAGTCACAGAACCTTGGAACAGTGCGCTCACCCTTCTAGAAGCTGTGACTGGAAGGACAAAGCCAACCCATGATAACCCCTAAGGGAGGAAGCTGAGAGGATCAATATCCTGACCTCACGCTCCCTTCATTCCAACCCACAGGAAGCCAGAAGGCAAGACGGCCAGTTGTCACGCCATACAGGACAGCCACTCGGGGCACAGCGCAGGGTAGGCAAGGCTAGAGAACGATCTGGGGAACAAACAAAAGCTATCCAGCACATGCCGGCCCCTCTCTGAAGCTGGTGGTTAAGCACAGTGACAGAAATGTAGTACAGAGGTTTGACCGTGAAGTAGGCAGGCATGAGCTTGAATCATGGCTCCTCAACTTCTGGCTATTGGAGACCTTGGCAGAACACTTACTGACACTGAGTCTCGGTTTACTCATCTGTAAAACAGGAACCAGAGCAACAGCTACTTCATAAACATTTGAAGATTAAATAAGATGATGCTCATAAAGCACAAAGCACAGGACCTGGCACATAACCAGTCCTCTCATCAACGATAATTGTGTTACTATTCTTCCCCCTTCCTCCTGCTCAGCCACCCAGCTGCCCTGCCTCCTTCCAGGACACCTCACGCAAAGCAAAGACCTGCCTGCCCCTGTAGTGAATGACAAGCAAGGCCGAAAGGTCTAGACTTTAACAAACTGTGAGGAGTGGGGTGACGCAGCACTGAGGATAAGGCCCCACTCCCGGCCCAAGCCCTGCCTCCAGGGTGGCTGCCTCCCCACCTGAGGATGCCCCAAGAGCATGCCACGGCAAGCAGCGGTTACTCGGGGAGTCTCGTCAGTTTTCTCATCTGTCCTTCGTGCAGGCAACCTGAGCAAGAGCGGCCTTCTTTAAAAAGTGACCCATCGAGGTACCAAATAAAGCGTGGGCTCTGCAGGCAGAAAGACAGGCTCTGCCATGACCTGAAGGGCAAACTCAGGCTCTCTGAGCTCCGCGCCTCCACCTGTAACGTGGAGATAGTCTTGCAGCCTCTCTCCTACGGTGGGTGCGAGGGCTAACTGAGATAAGGCACAGTTCCTGCCTCCGCGTAAGGGCACCGGAAATGTCGGCTATTCGTGATGATTTTTATCATTCATAATAAAGGGTATGCCTCAGTAGGCGCTAAGACACTGTCACTCCCGCCGGACTGACGCCTGCTGCGGGGGCCTGGACGGGCTCCCCGCCACCGCGGACCACCACTCGGGGCCACCCAGGCGGAAAGAGGTCGGGACGACGCGCGGCAGGTGCCAGGAAAAGCCGAGGGGCGCGCCGCGGGCCCCCGCGCAGGTGAAAGCGCCGCCCGAGCGCACCCCCACTGCTCCCTGCCATTTCACTCGCCGCCGCCTGCCGCCCCGGGCCACGGCCCCAGCCCCAGCCCGCACTCACCCTCCAGGCCGCGGGCGGGAGGCCCCAGCACCCACAGCAGGACCTGCCACCAGCCGAGGAGCCGCATGGCGCGGGGCTAGAAGTGGCCGGGACCACCACCCAGGCCGCAGGGCAACCGGCGCACGGCGACGCGCGTCGCGCTCCCGGCCTCCCGGAGGCCTCGGGGGGAGGGGAGCCGCGAGCGCGATCCCGTGCCGCCATCTTGGCAGCTGGCAGCGGCCGCGGGCGCCATCTTGGAATCGGGCGGCCTGCCTCTGGCCTTTGGCTTCCGGTGCTTGGGATTCGCGGCCGTTCAGGAGCCGAGAGCCAGACACCTGGGGTCGCCTCGAACTTTCCTGACCGCCAACCCCTTGACGGAGTTCCAACAGAAGCCAGCGGCCCTCTTTCTTCGCGCGCCAGCCGGTCTGGCTGCTGGCAGCACACACTGCGCCTGTGTGGCGCTTCATTCCGGGGCCCAAACGGCCCGGAAGCCTCCTCCTTCGAGCGCCCCGAATCTCCTGCCTTACCCCTGTCCCCCTACCTACGGTTGCCAGGTGAAATACAGGGTGCCCAGTTAAATCTGCCTTTCACAGAAACCACGAATAGTTTTTTTCCACTCCAAGAAACAGACGAATTTTCCAACGTAACTTTGTCCTGTAATTGTATTTGCTGCGTCTGGTCACCCTAACCCTACCTCCTGTGCACTCAGGGCGGGCAGTTTGGGGATGGTGGTTGGTGGATTTGCAGGGCAATCTCCCGCTCCCTGATCCACCGCCCAAGACCCGGGCCTGGAGGAGGCTGGGCCACCGCCCGCGAACAGCTCGGGAAGGACCTGGAAGCAGGAAGGCCTGGATGGGGAGGGGAGGTATGCGGCAGGGCGGGGCTCTGCATTCCGGAGCTGGGCGGGGGCGGGGGAGGGCGGAGGAGGGACCTAAGAGACAATGCTCAGAGGTCGAAAGAAGGACTCAGGTCTGCAGTTAAGAGGAAGGGCCTCCTAAAATCAATAAAGCGAGTTTCGAGCGGGGGCCCGGGCTACATCAGTGCAGACAGTGCTGCTGTCAAACTTTAAGAGGTTGGAAACACAGAAATGGAGTTCAAAGATCTTTACATCAAATCATTGGTAGTTACAGCAACGTAAAGAGGAACCTAGGCTTTTTTTGGCCATGTGGTGAATCCCAAATCCAACATTTATAGGAATGTATGGTCGGTCAGCAAATTATGTTAACTTCTCTTAAGTTGTTTTTTTTTTTTTTTAAAGATTTTTTATTTATTTATTTGACAGAGAGAGACACAGCGAGAGAGGGAACACAAGCAGGGGGAGTGGGAGAGGGAGAAGCAGGCTTCCCGCCGAGCAGGGAGCCCGATGCGGGGCTCGATCCCAGGACCCTGGAATCATGACCTGAGCCGAAGGCAGGCGCTTAACGACTGAGCCACCCAGGCGCCCCTTTTTTTTTTCTTTTTGAGAGAGAGAGCAGGAGAGCAGGATGTGAGGCAGAGGGAGAAGCAGGCTCCCCGCTGAGTAGCCCCCCCCCCCGCCCCCCCACACCCCCCCCCCCGCGTCCCCTCTCCCCCGAGGTTCGATTCAGATCCTGGGACTCCAGGATCATGACCTGAGCCAAAGGCAGACTCTTAACCGACTAAGCCACCCAGGCGCCCCAAGTTCAGTTTTTTCATCTGTAAAGTGGGATGAATTTATACAGAGTTACGTGGATTAAATGAGATGTAAAGTGATGAGCACAGTGCATAATGCACAGTAAGCACATCAGAGTGTTAGCCATTATTATTTGGATCATACAATTCTAGTGGAGTAACCATAGTCCCCTGGTGCCCATCAAAGACTGTTAAACCAGAAAGATGTATCATCAATCTGACCTCACTGATTATTCTTCTCTTCTAAATAAACCGCCAGGGTTTTGCTATGGTAAGTTCTCAAGTGCCCGTGGGTCCAGGAGACAATGAACAACATGGAGGAAACAGCCCACATTTCTAGAGCGGATCACTACAATCATCATTTTGCTGAACTACCTCCCTTGCCCCCTACCCAGTAATAGCAAACCTTTCTTTTTTTTTTTTTCTTTATTTCCTTTTTTTTAAGTAAAACTCACCACCCCGAAATTGAGCAGCATGCTCTACCAACTGAGCAAGCCAGGCGCCCCAAACCTTATCTTCTTTAACTTATTCTCTCCCACACCCTTCATACCTAATTTGAAGGTGTATAAAAGCCAAAAGGACAGAGAATTAAGAGGGTTTAGGATTTATAAAAAGGAGAGTGATTTGATTTGTCCGGACACTCCGAAGTGGATTCCCTTCTTACTACTTCCTTTTTTTTTTTTTTTTAAGATTTTATTTATTTGCGAGAGAGAGAATGAGAGAGAGCATGAGAGTGAGGAGGGTCAGAGGGAGAAGCAGACTCCCTGCTGAGCAGGGAGCCCGATGTGGGACTCGATCCCGGGACTCCAGGATCACGACCTGAGCCGAAGGCAGTCGCTTAACCAACTGAGCCACTCAGGCGCCCCTTACTACTTCCTTTTTATTAAGTCCTTTCCCTCGCTGTGTTTGTGCTTTGGCTGTTTGTTTGGACAAATACTCTCGCAGATGTTAGAATTGTTGTCTTTCCTTAAATACTGTGTATACACTCTCCAATGACAACTCAGGAAATGCTGTCAACAGGACAGAATGCACATTTGACTGTCTCACCACCAGGTGGCACCTGCACTTATTTTCAGCAAGAAAATTGCCTTCAGGTTTGTCTTGAAACTTCTATTTTACTTTCGTTTCTGAGGGAGTAATGTTGATATCATCTTCTTTTGGCTGAAATGAACTCTGTGTACCAACACCATTTGGCCTGGGATCGTTCATTTGTATGAATGATAATAATTTGATAATAATTGGAACTGTTATGCATAACTACACACTGCTTGGCAGGTGTTTAGTTTGTCCCTCTTGATCGGTTTGCCTAATTTGTTTTTAATCTGATGAATCATGAGAGCTTTTCTTTCATGGTGTTTCTCTGTCTCTCTCTCTCATGAAAAAATAAGTATTTACATTCTTTTAGATCACTGTAGCTAAGTATATTTTCCAAAGACTGCCACAATCATATCCCTCCTCCCACATGCTGTTCTACAAAGTAATTTTGCCCCTGCCCCATCAATAGGTAGAATCAAATTCCCCTTCCCTTGAATCTGGGTGGGCCTGTGATTCACAAGCAACCAACAGAATGTAATACTGCATGAAGCCATCCTGTATAATTTCTGAGGCTACACAGCCTTACCTTTCTGCGCTGGAAGATTTTCCCTGGAGCTCTGAGCCACAAAGTAAGTAGTTGGACTGTCTAAAGTTGCCATGTTCTGAGGAAGTTCAAAGCAGCTTGCTGAGAGAAGCCCAGACACTACCTGAAGAGAAGTGCCCACCATCACTCACTGATCCAGTCCCACTCTGTTTCGCCTTCGACTATCACTGGACTACTCCTGCCTGAGAGACCACAGCCACAAATGCCCTGATCCACGAATACAGAGACTTAAAAATTATTGTTATTATAAGTCATTAAGTTTAGGGTAATTTTATTTTAGAATAGATGACTGGATCATTTTATTTTGTAATTTAATAACTTTTAATCTGAAAAAAAATAACTTTTAATCTGAAGAGACTGTGAATTAATTTAATAAATCAGTACTTTGGGCATATATCCATATACTTATTCTGCCAAGTTTCTTTCTCATCTTTATGATTTTAATGTTATATTTTGATGGACTTAAGTTGACCCACTGCACTCATTATTATTTAATCAATACTGAATATTCTGTGCAGTTATAACAGACTGATTAAACTGAGCTCCTTTAATAATTCAGTTTCCTCCCAAGAGAGAGTTCCGTCCTCACAGGGCAGATCAGAGTAATGTATAGTAGTTAAGAAAACCGTAACAAAAATCCACAGGCTCTTTCCCAACTTTACCTACTCAGGGCATGTATCCTAAATTTCATTCCTAATTGAAATCATGCTTTCGTTTGATATATATGAGGTGCTACCTCATATACTCGTAAGTATGAACCTCAATCATAATAGGAGAGCTCTGCATTTCTAATCTGAGTAATAAGCCCTTGGCATTTATGTTTTCACTCAGATGGTTTTCTCCCAAAGATATCATTCCAATTTGAAAACTAAAGCTCAGAAAAAAAAAAAATGGTTTGGTATCACAGAGGGAGTTTCTGACAGAGCTAAGGCTAGAATACCAATCTGAATTCAAGACATTTTATACTCTGGTATACAATCAGTAACTCATTTCAAATGCTAGCACACTGTTAATCAATACTTCTGTAATGGCTCTTGTAAATAAATACGAGATTTAAATAAATTGATTATATGCAACTAATGAGAAGGCTCCTGTTGGGAGAGGTTGAAGATCTAGGAGAGAGGAAAAATTCTGAGAAGGAAATAGAGAAGGGGATCTGGAGAGGGATAAACCTGAAACAGTAAGAGGAATACTGCCTCCTTTGTAATAGGAGGAAAGGGTGAAGGCAGATAAGCTATCTTCTCTGTCAGGAAGGTGGTAGGCTGAGAGAGAGCCTGTGGTGGTATCTAAGTATCTTAAGAGCAGAGAATGGAAATCTGAAATACCTAAATGAGGAGTGCCATGAGAGCTGACTAAGGATACAAAAGAACTTCCTGGTAGCATTGGGGATCAAGCTGTGGTTGGAAAGCAAGAATTTATAGTGGCAAATGGCCCAGGTGTTTTTCTCCATTTAGCATTTAGCAGCCCAGGAGTAAATGGTAGCCAAAATTAGCCCGGAGTTAGTGTTTTGCCACGCTTGAGTGATGTATAGACCAGGGGCAAGTTAACCGAAGATAATGATAGTTGCTAATATCTTTATGAGCCTAGTTGAGTCTTGTTTTTACCGGTTTTTTAAATTTTTACTGTTTTTTTTTTAATTCCAGTATAGTTAACTTACAGTGTTCTATTAGTTTCAGGTGTACAGTACAGTGATTCATGAGCATAGTTGAGTCTTAACATTATCTTGAAATGGAACTTTCATGAGTTGGCCATTCCTTAGGTAGAAGAGTACTTCATACAACCTCGTAATTATTTATAATCACTGTATTAGTTATCTATTGCTACATAACAAATTACATAAAACTGGGTTCTTAAAACAGTAATAATCATTTATTATCTCACACCATTTATATGGGTTAGCAAACCGGGCATTGCAATATCCCTGGCTTAGTTGGGTAGCGGTGGCTGAGAATCTCTCATGAGGTTACATTCAATAGCATGGCTAGTGCTACAGTCATTTGAATACTTGACTGGGAATGGAAGATAAGCTTCCCAGATGGCAAGTTGATGGTGACTGATGGCAGGAGGGCTCAGTTCTTAACCACGTGGGTCTCTCTATAGGACTGTTTGTATGTTCTCATGACATGACAGATGGCTTTCCTCAGACCAAGTGACATAAGAGAGCAGCCCTAAAGCTGCAATGTCTTTTATGTCCTAGCCTCAGAAATCACACACCATCGTTTCTGCAATACCCCATTAGTTACACATGTCACCACGTATAATGTAGGAGTAGACTATACAAGGACATAAATACCAGGAGGTGAGGATCATTAGGAGCCATATTGGAGGCTGGCTTACCACAAGTGAGTAATAGTACATGGATTCCTATAGTATTAACACTAAAGATGTTATAAATAATCCTGTGTTAATAAAAACTTTTAAAAAAATAACTGAAAAAAAATGCTGTGTTATAAATAATATGAAAATAACATAAAAAATACCTATCCAAGCCATTACCTAATGGTCAATTACCTACTTATCTAATATGTTCCTCCTTCTCTTTTCAATTCATTGAATCTGATTTTGAGAAGTACTTGACCTTACAACAGATTTGTGAAGTTCTATTTAGGAAATACCAAATCCTCAAGCAATAAAGAAATCCTTAAATTGTGATTCACCTTACTATGTTTTATAGTGTATCCTAAGTAGTATTTGGAGAAACTGATTGACTAATCCTGCCTTCATAATATTAAAACTGGCATCAAAATGATTACTATAAAAAGAAAGGCCAATAGGCCATATATCTTTTGTCTTATTCATTCATTTATTTATTTAAAAGATTTATTTATTTATTTGACAGAGAGAGACACAGCGAGAGAGGGAACACAAGCAGGGGGAGTGAGAGAGGGAGAAGAGGCTTCCCGCAGAGCAAGGAGCCCAGTGCGGGGCTCGATCCCAGGACCCTGGGATCATGACCTGAGCCGAAGGCAGACGCTTAACGACTGAGCCACTCAGGTGTCCCTATCTTTTGTTTTAAAAGCAGCCCATGCAGGGGCGCCTGAGTGACTCAGTCAGTTCAGTGACCAACTCTTGGTTTTGGCTTAGGTCATGATCTCAGCTGGGATCAAGCTCCACGTCAGGCTCTGTGTTCACTGTGGAGTCTACTGGAGATTATCTCCCTCTGCTCTTCCCCTGCTCATACTCTCTCTCTCTAACATAAAAATAAGGGGTGCCTGGGTGGCTCAGTTGTTAAGAATCTGCCTTTGGCTCAGGTCATGATCCCAGGGTCCTGGGATCAAGCCCCGCATCGGGCTCCCTGCTCAGTGGAGAGCCTGCTTCTCTGTCTCCAGCAACCTCTGCTTCTGTTCCCTCTCTCACTGTCTCTGTCAAATAAATAAAAAATAAAAATGAAAAAAATAAAAATAAAATCTTTTTAAAAAAGCAGCCCATGCAAATTAATAAAAATAAAAAACAAGAAATAAAATTAAATAAAAAGAGCACAGGCTATTCTTTTTTTTTTTTTTTTTTTTAAGTAATCTCTACACCCAGTGTGGGGCTCAAACTCACAACCTGGGGATCAAGAGTAGCATGCTTTACCAAATGAGCCAGCCAGGCACCCCTGCAACTCTTGAGAAGAAAGATAAAATCATTTAAGGTTTGGCAATACCTTTATAGCCAAGCCTCCCAAGTAAAAATAACTGTGCAACTGATGTTCCTCTTCTTTCTCTGCTCCATCCCCAATCCAGATAACCTTCAAATAATTTGAAGTTGAAAGGAATATCTTGTGATATTGTTGTTTGGTGTTCTGCTGATACAGATACCCATATGCCCAAAGGAATGGGCAAATTTTGCAAATCAAAATATTCAGCATCTAGGGGCTCCTGAGTGGCTCAGTTGGTTAAGTGTCTGCCTTTGGCTTAGGTGGTGATCTCAGGGTCTTAGGATCGAGCCCATGTGCCACCGCCCCACCCCCTGATCAGTGGGTAGTCTGCTTCTCCCTCTCCCTCTGCCCCTACCCCCCATGCTCTCTCTCTCTCAAGTAAATAAATAAAATCTTTTTTAAAAATTCAGCATCTACCATTTTATTAAGAACTTTGCATTTAAAAGATGTTTTTGGATGTACAAAAACAAAATTAAAATTATTATACTAAAATATGCCAAGTGCTGGGGTGCCTTGCTGGCTCAGTTGGAGGAGCATGAGACTCTCGATCTCAGGGTTGTGAGTTTGAGCCCATATTGGGCATAGAGTTTAATTTAAAAATTTAAACAAACAGATTAAATAAACAAATAAATAATAAAATATGCCAAATTCTGGATTAAGTATTTTAGTTTAGTTAGATATCCCATCTAATTCATGTAATATTCCTGGCATAGATATTATACACGTTTTTTGAATGAAGAAAATAAGAATAAATAATTTGCCTAAGGTCCCACATTAAATGGCAGAGCTTGAATTTGAACCCCAAGCCAGACTCTGTCAGTCTGTCAAATTGCCCAGATGCATTATTCTCATTTACTTCTCATGACAGCCTCATTTCTGAGGCTTGGAAAGATGAAGCAACAACTTGACAGAGGTCGGACAGCAGTGAGGGATTGTGCAGGTCCCTCTCTAAATCCCACATGTCTTGCTACAAACATAGAAAAATAGCATGTATTATAAACACCAAATTAAGAAGAGGAACCAAACAGACAACTGAAATAGGCAGTGAGTGCCCTGGACACTTGACCAGGACCCAATAGAACTATAGGAAATCAGGGTTCAAACATGTCACAAAGGCTGAATCAACAATATCTAGCTTCATGGAAGCACAACGTAACAAAAATACTACTTTGTCAAATGCCAAGAAAAGAACCAATCTTGATCCAAATGCTTCTGCTCTCATTGGAAAGCTACAAAGCTGCTGTGGGCTGCCTAGGCAAGGGCAAGGAGGAGAGAGAAAAAAGTTTAGAGGATGCTTTATCAGGCAGGAAAGTGGTTACACGTAAGACGGCTGTGTGCAGAAGGACTGTAATTTGAAAAGGAATACGTTTGGCAGTATCTCACACTTGTGAAGTCTGCTCAAAGGGATACCCTGGAATCAGAAGTTTACTAGGGACAAATCTCAGGCCGGATATAGCACTTCAAACTAGTGCTTTTTTGTGTCCTTTGCTTTCTTTATCCCATCTTTCTTTAAATATTCTTTGTTGCCAAAAAAAAAAAAAATTAACATAATAGAGTCATTGTAAGGATTCTTTCAAGCAGCTAGATATTTTGTAAAATAGCAATTCCAGAAAATGAAGCAAATTCTCCTAAAACCCATACACCCTAAAATTCAAGGCAGAGCACAGGTCTTCCCTCAAGTGCCTTGCTAAATCAAAAGAGCTTTTGGTGAGTCTGGGACATCCTGTCATACCAAAACACAAGGAAGCTGACAAAGAACACTAGGGTTATGTCAAAATGAATGAGGAGCCAAACTGGCTTCCACCAGCCAAAGATGGAACAGTTTGAGCATGAAATTGAATGAGTTCAATAGATAGAGATACATCACATATGTTAAAATTGAGTAATTTCAATAGAGAGAGATATATCATATACATTAAAAAATTTTTAACTAATTAATTACCTTTGAAAGATGCTAGAGAACCAACGCATTCTGAAAACTGGTAGGAAATGGAAAGAATCGGGCATTTATGTGCCTTTCCTGCACAAAGTTTATATCAGGGTCACCGATTATTTGATGAAGGAAAGCTTTTCTGTATAGAAATATATGAGCTAATTGATAAAGAAACAAGAGAATTAAAAATTGCCATTTTGCAGCCCTTAATGAAGTAATGAAGCTAGACTAAGATCAGCAACTAATGTGTAGGTTAATGTGATGGTTAATTTTATGTGTCACCTTGACTGGACTAAAGGATGCCCAGAGAGCTAGTAAACATTATTTCTGGGCGTGTCTGTAAGGGTGTTTCTGGAAGAGATTAGCATGGGAATCAGCAGACAGAGTAAAGAAGACTGCCCTCACCAAAGCAAGTGGGCATCATCCAATCTGTTGAGGGTCTTAATAAAACAAAAATGTGTAGGTAGGGCAAGTCTGCTTTTTTGCTCAAGGTAGGACATCCATCTTCTCTTGCCCTCAGACTTTGGTGCTTTTAGTTCTCAGACCTTCAGATTTGAACTGGGACTTAAATCATTGGCCCTCCAATTCTTGGGCCTTTCAACTGGGACTTACATCATCTGCTCCCCCAGTTCTCAGGCTTTTGGACTCAGACTGAATTATATCACCAACTTTCCTAGTTCTCTGGCTTGCAGATGGCAGATCATGGGATTTCTAGGCCTCCTTAATCTCATGAGCCATTCCTATAATAAATCTCTCTATCTCTCTCTCTATCTATCTATCATCTATCTATCTATCTATCATCTATCTTTCTATTGGTGCTATTTCTCTGGAGAACCTTGACCAATACAGCTACCACAACCATTCATTAAGTGAAAAGCTGAAGAGGAATTTTAAAATGGATGAATCAGGCAAAGAACACCTGAACTCAGACCAACTTTAATACCACAGTAAGAGACAACTAGTTATTATGGGCAAACTAATATGATGCAATAGGAAATACGAAACACCACCTAAACTGACCAAAACATCAAAATGGAATCTCATCACACCTCTAGACCTCCAGTTTACAGAAAATACGGAGGTTAAAGAATTTAAAATAATACCATGTGGATACAATCAACAACAACCAAAAGTTAGGGGAAAATGACCTAGCTTCAACAAATAAATTACAAGGGGGAAAAAAGAGAAGTGGAATCCAAAGTTTAAGAGACATATCAATTGAATGCAATTGGGGGCCTTGTTTTGATGTTGATTCAAACATTTATGTGGGGGCACCTGGGTGGCTCAGTTGGTTAAGCATCTGCCTTTAGCTCAGGTCATGATCCCAGGGTCCTGGGATCGAGCCCCGCATCTGGTTCCCTGCTCAGTGAGGAGCCTGCTTCTCCCTCTCCCTTTACCCCTGCCCCCCTTATGTGCTTTCTCTGTGTCTCTCTCTCAAATAAATTAATAAAATCTTTTTAAAAGATTTATGTGACAAAAATTCTTAAGGAAATATTAGCAAACCAAATCCAGCAATATATAAAGGGAATTATACACCATGACCAACTGGGGTTTATCTCAGAAATGAAAGACTGGTTTAACATTCAAAAATCTATTAATGCAATACACCATATTTGTAGAACAAAGTAGAATAAACCATTTATAGGATAATGGAGAATAAATCATGATCAATAAATGCAGAAAAAGCATTTTACAAAATCCAATGCCCATTCATTTTTTTTAATTCTCAAAAAACTAAGAACAAAAGGGAACTTCCTCAATCTGAAAAGGCCATATGTTTTATGTTCCATAAACATACAGCTGACATCATACTTAATGATGAAGACTGAATGTTTTCCCCCCAACATCAGGAACAAGGCAATAATGTCCATTCAGACTATTTCTGTTTAGTAAATAATTAATTTAGTAATAGTAATTAGTAATTAGTTTAGTAATAATATATTAATTTAGTATTAATTAAATAATTAATACTAAATAAATAATATTTAGTAAATAATTTACTAGTAAATAGTAAATATTGAAGGTTCTAGCCAGTGCAGCCAGCAATAAAAAGAAATTCAAGGTGTATAGTTTAAAGAAAAGAACAACTGTCTTTTTTCATAGATAATGTGATCTCATATGCAAAAAATCCTATGGAAGCTACCCAAAAAACTACCAGAATTAAGTGAGTTTAGCAAGGTTACAAGATCAATATACAAAAATGGACTGTATTTCTATATACTAGCAACAAACAATACTAAAGTGAAATAAAGAAAGTAATACCATCTACAATATTGTCAAAAACAATAACATAGGGGCGCCTGGTTGGCTCAGTCAATTGAGCGTCATGATCTCCAAGTCCTGGGATCAAGCCC
Source organism: Neomonachus schauinslandi (assembly GCF_002201575.2). NCBI lineage: Eukaryota > Metazoa > Chordata > Mammalia > Carnivora > Phocidae > Neomonachus > Neomonachus schauinslandi. The sequence goes on along the minus strand of NC_058409.1, from coordinate 26,263,248 downwards.
CGAGTAGAGCTCCCTGCTCAGTGGGGAGTCTGCTTCTTCCTCTCCCTCCGCCCCTTCCTCCTGCTTGTGCTCACTCTCTCTCTCTCAAATAAATATTTTTTAAAAACACAACAACAGGGGCGCCTGGGTGGCTCAGACGGTTAGGTGTCTGCCTTCAGCTGGGGTCATGATCTCAGGGTCCTGGGATGGAGCCCCACATCTTGATCCCTGCTCTGCCGGGAGCCTGCTTCTCCCTCTGCCTCTGCCTCCCTCCCTCTCTCTCTCTCTGTCTCTCATGAATAAATAAAATCTTAAAAAAAAAATAACATAGCCAGGAATAAATTCCACAAAAGTATTTTAAGTTCTGTACACTGAAAACTATAAAACAGCTGAGAGAAATCAAGGAAAACAAATATACCATGTTCCTGGGTTAAAATATTGTTATGATTGCACATCTCTCCAAATTGATCTACAGATACAGGGGTGCCCAGGTGGCTCAGTTGGTTAAGCAGAGGAAGAGAGAATCTGAAGCAGACTCCAACTGAGTGCGGGGTTCACCGAGGGGCTCGATCCACTACCCCAAGACCACGACATGAGCTGAAAACAGTCAAACACTTAACCAACTGTGCCATCCAGGCGCCCCTCGGTTTGGATTTCTTTAGTTTTATAGTAAGTTTTCAAATCAAGTAGTGTAAGTCTTCTTACCTTTTCTTTTCTTTTTTTCTAAGTAAGCTCTACACCCAACATGGGGCTTGAACTCAGGACCCTGAGATCAAAAATCACATGTTCTACCAACTGACCCAGCCAAGTTGTTTTTCTTATTTCGTTTTTCTTCCTCAAAATTGTTTTGTATATTTTGGCTTTCATGTTTCCACATAGGTTTTAGGATAAGTTTGTCAATTTCTACAAATCCCTATGATTTTGTTAGGGATTAAATTTTATCTATAGATCATTTTTTAAAAATATTTTATTTATTTATTTGAGAGACAGACGGAGAGAGAGAAAGCAAGTGGGGGGGGGCAGGCAGAGGGAGAAGGTGAGGCAGAGTATCTGAAGCAGACTCTGCCGCCAAGTTTGGAGCCCAGTGTGAGGCTCAGTCTCACAACTCTAAGATCATGACCTGAGCTGAAACCGAGTTGGACACTGAATCAATTGAGCCACTCAGGTGCCCTGGGTCTTTAATTTTTAATTATTAAAACTTGATGTCCCGCGTCGGGCTCCCTGCTCTGCGGGTAGCCTGCTTCTCCCTCTCCCACTCCCCCTGCTTGTGTTCCCTCTCTCGCTGTGTCTCTCTCTGTCAAATAAATAAATAAAATCTTTAAAAAAAAAAAAAAACTTGATGATGGTCACACTGAGGGTCTGTATACTCCCTTTTTACTAAATTTTGTATATATTTGAAATTACCAAAATAAAAAGTTTTACACAAAATTTTTACAATGACTTTTTTTTTTGGTGTTTTTGTGATGGTCCTACAGTTGGTTATCCCAAAACATCATAATCAGTTTCAGTCATCAGCCATTCTGTACCTGGCTTACTGAGGATGCATAACACTTTGTAGTTCTTACTTGTTTGTGTGACAGAGGGAGCACAACAACCATATAAGTAGCTCCCAACATTATATACAAGCCAACATCATCACGAGTTTATAAACAGTTTTTTTTTTTTTAAAGATTTATTTTAGGGGCGCCTGGGTGGCTCAGTTGGTTAAGTGACTGCCTTCGGCTCAGGTCATGATCCTGGAGTCCCTGGATCGAGTCCCGCATCGGGCTCCCTGCTCAGCAGGGAGTCTGCTTCTCCCTCTGACCCTCCCCCCTCTCATGTGCTCTCTCTCTCTCAAATAAATAAATAAAATATTAAAAAAAAAAAAAAGATTTATTTTATTCATTCATTTATTATTTTGAGAGATAGAGCGCGGGCCTGGGGGGAACAGATGAAGAGGGAGAGAGAATTTTTTTTTTTAAAGATTTTATTTATTTATTTGACAGAGAGGGTGAGAGAGCACAAGCAGGGGGAACGTTAGAGGGAGAGGGAGAAGAAGGCTCCCCGCCGAGCAGGGAGCCCGATGCGGGGCTTGATCCCAGGATGTTGGGATCGTGACCTGAGCCGAAGGCTGACACTTAACCATCTGAGCCACCCAGGCGCCCCCCCCCTTTTTTTTTAAGATTTTATTTATTTGACAGAGAGGGCTCAAGCAGGGTGAGCTGCAGGTAGAGTGAGAGGGAGAAGCAGGCTCCCTGCTGAGCAGGGAGCCCAATGCAGCACTTGATCCCAGGACCTTGGGATCATGACCTGAGCTGAAGGCAGACGCTTAACCCACTGAGCCACCCAGGTGCCCCAGAGAGAGAGAATCTTAAGCAGGTTTCCATGCCCAGCACAGAGCCCAATGCAGGGCTCGATCTCACAACCCACGATCATGACCTGAGGCGAAATCAAGAGTCCAACATTTACCCGACTGAGCCACCCAGGCACCCCTAAGATTTTATTTTTTAAAGTAATCCCTACTCCCAATATGGGGCTGAAACGCATGACCCCAAGATCAAGAGTCACATGCTCTACAGACTGAGTCAGCCAGACACCCCCTCAGTTTTCTTTTGGTGAAATTCATCTAGAAACTAGCCTGAAGCTTAGGACTAGGCAAATGGGCTGTAATTTCACTGGCTCTGTACTAAAGTCAATTAGCTAACGTGAGAGATAAAGCATGTTAAAATATCAGTTTGGAATGAATAAAAATCGGCATCACATGGTTTAATTAAGTTCTACAGGGGCGCCTGGGTGGCTCAGTCGTTATGCGTCTGCCTTAGGTCTTAGGTCATGACCCCAGGGTCCTGGGATCGAGCCCCGCATCGGGCTCCCTGCTCAGCGGGAAGCCTGCTTCTCCCTCTCCCACTTCCCCTGCTTCTGTTCCTGCTCTTGCTATCTCTATGTCAAATAAATAAATAAAATCTTTTAAAAAATAATTAAGTTCTACAAATTAAGGCATATGTTTTCTACTATGAGTTCCTTGAGGGTAGGGACTTCTGTCTTATTCAGTATGTGAGCTACCACACTGGAGGGCAGATGCTCAATAGTTACTGAGATTTATTGAATTTATTAAACCAGTTGAAAGCCTCAGAAAATCACTAATAAAAATTTTGTTTTACTTAAAATATTAGCAAATTCTCTATGTTCTAGTTCCCACAACTGTTAGAATGGCTATTATCAGAAAGATAAGAAATAACAAGTGTTGGTGAAGATGTGGAGAAAAGGGAACCCTTGTGCACTGTTGGTGAGTATGTAAATTGGTGCAGACACTATGGAAAATAGTACAGGGGTTCCTCAAAAAATTAAAATTAGAACCATTATATGATCCAAAAATTCTACTTCTGGGTAATTATCAAAAGAAAATGACACTAATACAGAAAGATATATGCACCCCCATGTTCACTGCATTATTTATAAAAGTAGAAATATGGAAGTAACCCAAGTGTCCATCAGTGGATGAACAGATTAAGAAAATGTGGTGTGTGTGTCTGTGTGTGTGTGCATGCACACCCACGCATACACACACAGAGCAATATTATTCAGTCATAAAAAATCTTGCCATTTGTGACAAGATGGATGGACCTTGGGGGTGACATGAAACAAGTCAGATAGGGGAATACAAATACTGTATGATTTCACTTCCATATGGAATCTAAAACAAAAAACCAAAACAAACCCACAGATACAGAGACTAGATTGTTGGTTGCCAGAGGCAGGCAGGAGGTGGGCAAAATGGGTGAAAAAGACCACCTACAAAATAAATAAATCACAGGCATGTAATGTACAACATGACCACTATAGTTAATACTATATTGCATATTTGAAACTTGCTAAGAGAGATCTTAAAAGTTCTCACCACACGGGGCACCTGGGTGGCTCAGTTGGTTAAGCGTCTGCCTTCAACTCAGGTCATGATGCCAGAACCCTGGGATTAAGCCCCGTGTTGGGCTCCCTGCTCAGCAGGGAGTCTGCTTCTCCCTTTGCCGCTCCCCCTGCTTGTTGTGCTCTCTCTCTCTCTGTCAGATAAATAAATAAAATCTTAAAAAAAAGTTTTCACCATAAGAAAAATCGTGCAACTATGTATGGTGACAGATGTTAACTAAACTTATTGTAGAGATCATTTTGCAATATATACAAATATTAAATCATGTTGTGCACCTGAAACTAATATAATGTATGTCAATTCTACCTCAATTCAAAAAGAAAAGAAAAAAAGTAGTTCCTTTTTGCCTTGTACCCTCCATCAGCTATAAAACCAGTATTTACTTTCATCCACAAAGGGGTAGATCTTGGGCTATTCTAGAAAAAACAACCCTTTGATGTAGGCAGGGGCCATCTTAACCATCATACTTGGCTTGGATATGCTCCATCTAACCACCTCCCCCACCATGCACACACTCACACGTTCCCTAGTCAATACTATGTCACCACTCATTTCCCTTTTTTTTTTTTTTTTTTTTTAAGATTTTAGTTTTAAGTAATCTCTACACCCAGCATGGGGTTTGAACTTGCAAGCCTGAGATCAAGAGTTGCATGATCCACTGCCTGAGCCGACCAGGAGCCCCCCCGCCCCACTCATTATCTTTGATTTCTCTTTTCCCCTCAATACTGACATCAGGTTTTATTAACTACGTGTCTCAGATCACAATCTCTCCCCTCTCTCTTCCCCACTGCCCAATCCTAATCTTAGTATCTCACCCAAATGAGACTTTACCACTGTGCCTGCCTCTAATCTCTCCTCCTCCAAGCCAACCTAAACTACAAATATAAGTCATTCCCTTACTTAAAACCTTCCAATGGCTCACCATTGTCCTCAAAATAGAAACTCTTTAAATTGATTTTCTGGGCCCTTCTATAATTAGGTCCATTTCATCTCCCCTTCTCAACCCTTGTTCACCACTACCACTCACCCTACAATTATTCATTGTTGAAGAATATCATGCTCTCCAGGCTTTTGTGTGTTTTCTTCCTTCTGACTCCAATACTCTCCCCTCTTCCACATATCAATCCGTCTCATCTTTCAGTGCTTAGCTTAAATGTCATTTCATTTTGCGTATTTTTAGCCTCCTCCCCCATTTACTCCGGAAATAGCATTAATTATACTGTATAATTGTCTGTTTACTTCGCTGAACCTTTCATTAGACTACAAACCAGTTGTCTAGTGCACTCATAACAGTGTTTGGCCCAAAGACAGCACTCAAATCTTTAAGTTGTTCAAAAAAAATATGACACCTAGTAATGATTTAAATTAGCTTCAAAAACAACAGTTTGGTTTCAGGTAATCTGTAGGATTTTGCTTCTTCATTCTACTCCAAGTTTGGCCCACAACCCCTATCTACAGGGATGTGGTAAAGATTGCCACTAAAATCCATTCTCTCCTTCCATAACTGATCGTGGCTGCCCAAGAATGAACTAGACTTCCCAGTGCCTCTTGCAGCCATAGGCAATCATGTGACCAACCTTTAGTCAAAGAAATGTGAGAAGTGACACAACTTACTTAAAGGGCCTGGACCTCCAAAGCCCCTTCCTTTAGGCCAACTAAAATAAAAATGGAGTAATCTTGGAAACCATGTTTTGAACATGGCAAAAGTCACTTGGAGACCAAGTCTTTGAAAGACTACACAAGACATTTATGTGGTGAGAAATAGGCTACCTTTATCAGAGCCATTGCATTTCGGGGCCTCTGTTACAACTATCATTACTGTATGGGCACTTGGCTGGCTCAGAGGGAAGAACATGCAACTCCTGATCTTGGGGTTGTGAGTTCGAGCCCTAGGATGGGTACAGAGCTTGCTTAAAAAAAAACATCTTTAGGGGGCACCTGGGTGGCTCAGTCGGTTAAGCGACTGCCTTCGGCTCAGGTCATGATCCTGGAGTCCCTGGATCGAGTCCCGCATCAGGCTCCCTGCTCGGCAGGGGGTCTGCTTCTCCCTCTGACCCTCCCTCCTCTCATGCTCTCTCTATCTCATTCTCTCTCTCAAATAAATAAATAAAATCTTAAAAAAAAAAAATCTTTAGGGGCGCCTGGGTGGCTGAGTCATTAAGCCTTTGCCTTCGGCCCAGGTCATGATCCTGGGGTCCTGGGATCCAGCCCCGCATCGAGCTCCCTGCTCGGCGGGAAGCCTGCTTCTCCCTCCTCCGCTCCCCCTGCTTGTGTTCCCTCTCTCGCTGTCTCTGTCAAATAAATAAAATCTTTAAAAAAAAAAAAAAAAAAACCCTATCATTACTGTAAACCCTGACACACAGAATAGAGATAGGTAGATGAAATGGGAAACTTCAGATATTCAGAAATACATTAGCCTAATGAAGATTAAAATTTCCAGTATCAAAAACAGTATTATTATGAACCAAGGGTCATGTAAACATAGAAACTAGGATTTTCCAAAACTAATTAAAACTATTTTCCTTGATGAGACTGATAGGTTGAGGCAAATTAACAAAATTAGCAAGTAAGATCAATACAAAAATGACAACGAGAAAGACTTGTGTCTGTTGTGAGGGCTAGCCCAAAGATAAAGGGACAGCTGATAGACATTATATCACATACCAACTTCTTAGCGGTCACTAACTAGTACCAGGCAGCTCAAAGACAAAATGGGCAGATTGTACACAAAAACATGCCTAGTTCATATGACAATAAACACCTAACAAAAAGGACTAAAGATTTTAAGAGTAATGAAAAAGATAAATTAGTAGGGCGCCTGGGTGGCTCAGTTGATTAAGTGACTGCCTTCAGCTCAGGTCATGATCCCAGGGACCAGGAATCGAGTCCCGCTTCGGGCTTCTTGCTTCTCGGGGATCCAGCTGCTCCCTCTCCTTCTGCCTGCCGCTCCCCCTGCTTGTGCTGTCAAATAAATAAAATCTTAAAAAAAGAAAGTAAAAGACAAATTCGAGAAAAAGAAAAGTCTAACTTTTTCTGTCACTCTCCTTGTTAAGAAGCTACTTCAGAGCCCCTAGGTTCTCAGAAGAGCTACTGGCATGAAGACATAATGAATATATTAGTTTTCCAAAGCAACGTTTATTTATCTCAGGCCAGTACAAAAATCCCTACTACTAGAGAGAGATTAGAGGCAGATCTGTTTAAAATACCATTTAAAAAATTTTCCAATGGTGAGTAGAAGATCGTGGTTAAGAGCCCCAGCTGACTACTTACTGGGTGTATAATTCTGGGTGAATTATTTAACTTCCATGGTATTCAAGTTTTCTTACCAGTAACCGGGGTGTTCCAATTCCTTTGACACCATTCAATAAAACTGCAGTGATTTAATGAAAGCATGTAAAGTGTTTATTATTTATGCCAAGTACTATACTAAAACCATTACCACTGTACCCTGTTATACTTCCACTCCAATGGGGGTTTCGTGCTTTGATTTTTAGAAAGGATTTAAGTTTGGCATTAATTTTGAAGCAACTAGAAGTTCCTTTAAGGGTGACTTTTTACAATGCTATCACCAAAAAGGCCACGTTGTATTCTGCTTGCCAACAGTTTACCCCACTTCACCTCTGTCTCTTCACCTCTACTACTCTAATGTCCTTACAGAAATCAGGTATTAAAATTCCCATGTACTTCACGAGATACTTGTGACGCACATCTTGAAACAGGACTGACTGGTGTTAATGATGAAATCCTTATAAACTCAGAACAAAGAAATTTGGGTGCTAAGAAAGGAAAAGGTATGGTGGCAGCAGACCTACTTTCATTCTAGTAGGACATTCTTAGCAAAAGTGTAATATTCTATGCATTTGTTCCAAAATTCATGCTTCTATGTTGTTATAAAACTATCAAATGCCAATTGATTTACATCTTCCCAAAGGTTGTTTGTGATTGTCACACACCACTGGAGACTAATGGGATCAAAATCACAAGTGTTAATTATATTCAAGGCATAAATTCTATGTGGTAAATGGAGACTGCCTTCTCTTCAACTACAAATCTTCAGTTGGCTGGCTTTTCAACCAACAGGACACTGATTTGCTCTCTGACAACCGCCAAAGAATGAGAATTTTGGCAAGTATAATTACAATGAACAAATACGTTTTTACTATAAAACTCTTATTAAAAAAGACCTACAGAAAATGTGGTATAAACATTGTGAATAACTAAGTAATCCTTCGAGCCATAGTGAATGATCCAGTACTATGATGGTGTAGATCTCTTCCCAGATTAGGAACAGTACACCTAACCAACGGCACATTCTCATGTAGAAGTCCAAGTACTTCAACAATTTGAGGAAAAGCACACATAAAAATGCTTTTAAGTATATTTTGAAGAGGGGCACCTGGGTGGCTCAGTCGTTAAGCGTCTGCCTTTGGCTCAGGTCATGATCCCAGGATCCTGAGATCGAGCCCCACATCGGGCTCCCTGCTCGGCGGGAAGCCTGCTTCTCCTTCTCCCACTCCCCCTGCTTGTGTTCCCTCTCTCGCTCTGTCAAAAAATAAATAAAATCTTAAAAAAAAAAAAAAGTATAATTTGAAAAATATTTAAAACAATTCAAAAGCAAAAAAAAAAAAAAGCCATCATTCATTCAGGTTTTGAAATTCAACTTCAAATTTCATTTGTTTCCTACTCCAATTTATCCTTCTAAATGAGGGGTCAGCAAACTTTCCCATAAAGGAATAATTAGTAAATAATTTATGTCTTGCTGGTCTTATGTCAAAACTTCTCAGCTCTGCCACTGTATTACAAAAGCAGCCACAGATGGGGCACCTGGGTGGCTCAGTTGTTAAGCATCTGCCTTCAGCTCAGGTCATGGTCCCAGGGTCCTGGGATCAAGCCCTGCATCGGGCTCTCTGCTTGGCGGGAAGCCTGCTTCTCCTTCTCCCACTCTCCCTGCTTGTGCTCCCTCTCTCGCTGTCTCTCTTTGTCAAATAAATAAATAAAATCTTTTTTAAAAAGTTAGGATTTTAAATTACAGATATACAAATATTACTATTTTGAGAAAAACAAAAGTACAGAGGGGCAGATTTCAGAAAGCACAGCCAGGAAAATACGAGATCCAGTCATGATAAAGATTTACTACTTACCATTCCTCTAATTCACAAATACTGTGCTAAGAAAATAAAGCAGTAAACATAGTTGGTTTTAAAGTAATGACTTTATTAATAAATATACATCCATATGATGATGTAGATACAAATCATGAACACTACTCCATTCCCATACACATAATTGCACACGAGTAGCTCAAGTTCATGGACATAAAAACATACACAGTATCTATTCAGACTTTTTACAGCAGAGGACAGCGTGCTTGTATCAGTTAATTGGTAATTATTTTCTCTGTAATTATCTGTGGAAAAAGGAAACCGTGAAACTTAAAGAATCAAAGTGGTCTGATTACTATAAATCACACACTTGATTTACTATAGCATTAAAATTTCCAAAAATTAAATACATTGTATGTGAGAGTACAGATTTACCTACTTTGGAGGAGGGGGAGGGAAAAGCAAAGGAAAGATTTAGATACATCCTAGAGTTTAATAGCATATAGGTAAGCCATAATAAAAACAAAAATATAATAGCATCTAAATATTTTATGTCCAAGGAAAAAAATGTTTTTAACTGTTGTGAATTTTTATATCATAAAGGGATCATAAAATTTCACTGCATATCAGAGACAATGACCGACAAGAGCAGCAGGTATCGCCAACATCCCCTGAATTATTTTTTTAAAGCTTCTTAGAATATAAAGGAGAAGGTTTTTTTTTCTTTAGCCCATACACTGGTTTTTCTTACACTGGCTGGATCACCTTTAACCTAATAAATGGATCCAGATAATTGTTTTTTCCTCCTTAACTCAAAGAAACTCTATTACATCATGAAAATATACATGTAAATTCACACAAACATCAGTTTGGAATGAAGATTACTTTTATTACTTTAACAGATGTTTTCTTTAAAAAGTAAATAAAAAATATAAAGAATATTTTAGTCTAATTGAACACTGATTTTTAAAAATGTCCCCAAATATTAAAAATTAATCAGATACTTATTTTCTTCCAATACATTATGCCAGTATTTTTTTAATATCCAGTGCAAAACTCCAAAGATAGTATCAAAATCATCCCATACTAAAGATTAGTTATGCAAGGTTATATCTGTCAAAAAATGAAAATTTCATCTGTATTAGCTGCTTATTTGTTAATATGATAATAAATAAGGCATGTTAAAATAGTTTTCAAAGAAAAAAAGTAAAGCCAACTTACTTGAATAGATCATTTTCTGACCAACAGTTTTAATATAGAATAGTGAAACCTATTTTATGAAGAACAGAATTATACAATATAAAATTAGCAATTTACCTTTCAAGGAACAATCACACAGTTGGAGGAAAAGGCCAGTTTTCCCCAACTGATTATATTAAGTATAGGCAATTGTTTAACATGCTATTTCAGTGTTTATCATGACAAGAGACAGTGTTACAAAAGATGCACAATGTAGTCTTTATAGAGAAGTAAAAATATTTTATATTTTAAGACTTCATGTTATCACTTAGATGTCTTTCTCTTCAGCATGGCACCAATAAACTGTTCACAAGGAGAAAAGTGGAATCAGGAGATGCTCACCACCATACGGATCTAATTACTCCAGGTAAATGCTTACATGAACAGAAAATTCAGCTTTCTAAACAATGTTAACCATTCACAACTGTAGCCATTTGCCTCCTGATATTAATAAACACTGTTATGAACAGAATTCCTTTAGTTGATTTCACCATTTCATTAACATGTATACAAAATTCATTATACAATAATACACCTCCTTTATCTTCTGACACACAGCACAGCACCACTGAGTAGATGTGCTGAAGGATGGGAAAGAGGCAGGGCAATGAATGAATGAAGCAAAGGCAAGAGAGAAAGGGAAGGGTATGTACAACAAAATCAGGAATGAAAATAAACTTAAAGGGAATTGTCAAATGGACACAGTATAAAACAAGAGGCAACCAAATCCTTAACGGTGATATACATTATCCTACGGTAGAACATTTAATTAAACAGCTATTTTCAGGAACTCAAAAGAGGATTTTTAAGTAGCCAACTGCTGAACATCACCTTGAGAAACAGCTAAATGACAGATACATATCAAAACTGGATAAACATATGAATAAAGATGTAAGCATTTGTGTGTGTCAGAAGTTATACTGTTCTGAGTAAATTATTCAAAGTTTTATATCTTAAGCTTCTGCAAGGAGAAGCTCTTGTAACAATTTAGCTGCCAGAATGTTACAACTTATTATATAGTCATCCAATATTGTTCTCTATGGTTTGTGCAAAGCTGAAATTGCTGAGGTCATTCACTGTCTTAGATGCCAGTGCACACACAGTCCCCACATACAATGCAACACCTCCTACTATAAAGAGCAGCATTAAGTCCAGCTCATTGTGTCAGGCATCACTGGAACGCCTGAAGGCTTGCTGCTTTTTTCCTGATGAAAAGGTACGAAACATGACATCCATTTGCAATAACGAGAGTTTGCATTAACTGAGGGCAAGCCCAAATAACACAATGTGCTCCCTTTTAAAATTCTAATTATTTTAAAAGTTTTTGGGTCCTGCAGATCTACACTATAATCTCAAAGGCATTTAAAATTCCACAATTTGAGTGGAATTTTTTCAAATCCAAAGTTTGTAATAGTTTATTTTATTTAGAACTCAGAATAAATAAAATGTATATTAACGAAGACTATTCCTTTCAGAAAGGGGAGAAGAGTGATTTCTCTCTGTCCCTACCATACACATCTACCCAATACTTTTTTTCTATCTTGCTTCTAAAGCAAACACTGTTGGAAAAAATTTTCTTTTGGATGAAGTGGTCTCACTGGAGCCACAATTAGATGTTTAATTAAACTAATCAACATATTTTTATATGATTCATGCATAGATGGATTCCTATATATTTCTTAATATTTGGGTTCTGACAGACAATTGCATTTTGTTTATACCAGTTTTAGACTCTACCATTCAATTTGTGTCCTTTGGTAGATATAAACCTGAAACCACCGTAAGTGCTAATGCAATGGGACAATTTCTCAGGAAAAAAACTAATAAAATTTTGAATAAATGAACAACATTAATAAATGTTTTAAGTATAATGCTTTAAAACTAAATATATGAAAGGCAAAATACAGTGACTACAGCTACATGCAGACCTTAAGAATGTTTCTTTTTCTATTACATTATGTATGCTATTCTCAGAATGCATATTTCACCAGAAATGTAATGTGCAGTGTTCATTAAAAAGTTTAATTTTTGTGTAAATATGAATTGTTTGTAGTGTTTGGTATATATGCTCTTAGGCAATTAAAAAATACACAACGTATCATTGTTGAAAGGCAAACACTAAAGAATTCTTTTAGGAATGATGGTTAAATCAATTAATACCATGTAGATCAATGAAATAAAATAAATAAGCTTCTGCTGCTTAAACCTAGAACATTAAAAGATTTTTAACATCTGAAGTCTATGTAAATGCCAAAGCATACAAATATCTGTGTCCTGTCTCATGAAAATAAATGTTACAAAAACTCACAGCCATTACCTCAAGTAATCCTGAATCATTAGTTTGCTTTGTTCCATCAGTTAAAAATACCTTGGATATTATCTTTATTATATTGTAGGCTTACTTCACAAACTAACAGGTATAATGGTTTCAGTTGTTTAGCACATAAAGCATCTATTTAAAATGGCCCAAAAGGAGTAATGAAATATGAGACACAACCAGAACTCTAAAGAAAAAGCAAAAATGATTTAGTTAGGTATTACACTTGAACCTATATACAAATACAATGCCACTGCTCATGCCCTGAGTGCATCTGTCAGCATATGGCAGTTTCTAAGCAAAGGCAGGAAAACAAATCAAACGGGAAAACAAATTTGGAAAGCCCAGGCCATAGTATCATGTATGTCAAAGTAAAACCAGAAGCTTTGGGATTATTCACAATATTCCTTCTAATCCTGGCCCTCCTTTCCTGCCTCACTCACTCATTGGGTGGCTTGACTTCACTGCTGGTTTCCTCTACCCCATGAACTGCTCTGCCATGCATCATAGGGTAAGGAAAAGCAGCGGTGCCACAGCCATAACCAAGATCGGCAAGACGGGATAGAGCTTTAATGCTACCTGGAGGTCTCCCTGGACTGACTTTGTATCCCGCAGCTTTGGTTGTACCCAAAGGTCTGCCTGGACTTGTCTTAAATCCAGCTGCTTTGGTGGTTCCCAGGGGTCGGCCTGTGCTGGTACGGTATCCTGCGGATTTGGTGGTTCCTGAAGGTCGGCCACGTTTACCGGATCGGTTGAGATTCTTCTTTTTCTTTAGTTCATCTTTTATCTCTAGACTTCTGCCACTTGTAGTCTGCAAGTGTGTTTCATTTAATGGGTCTTGCCTCTGACAAGCCATTGGTTTGTGGCTGACTGTGTGGCTATATTTGCTTTGCTGGGAGGAATATATGTCAAACTGATCAGCAGCTCTCATGGCATCTTCATTGAGGCAGGAAGGCTTGCCAGGCCCACAGAAAGCCGGATTACTGCTGGCAACAGGATGCATCATTTTCTACCAAAAATAAATGACAAATATGCATAAATACACATATACAAATATACACCTGTATGACAGTATTCAGTGGGAAAATAGTCTGTCTTCCAAAAACTATGCAGGCTACCTAAAATTAGGCCGACAGGCAGGACTCCAGACCACTTATAAACAAACACACATCAGCAGATTCAAAGATACTTGTTTTCCTCAACTTAACCAAGGGTATGGACATAAGTCACACAGGATAACTCAACTATAATACTGCATTAGTAGCCATAATGTTCACTGCTTAGGAAAAGGAAAAGTGGATAATTAGAGAATAAATCTATTACATTTGTTAAAAAAGATTTTATTTATTTATTTGACAGAGAGACACAGCGAGAGAGGGAACATAAGCAGGGGGAGCGGGAGAGGGAGAAGCAGGCTCCCCGCCGAGCAGGAAGCCCGATGTGGGACTCGATCCCAGGACCCTGAGATCATGACCTGAGCTTCCGAAGGCAGAGGCTTAACGACTGAGCCAAGCCACCCAGGCGCCCCTAAATCTGTTACATTTTATAGGTTCTTTTCTTCTAGATTATGAAACCCTAAAAGGATAACAACAAACACAAGAACTCTATTAACATTATTCTTTTTTTTTTTTTTTTCCATTTGCCTAACATTCTTAGAATGCCTTCTTTTGGCCTTTTATTTCTCACATATACACATATGATCTGGCCATAGTTGCCACAAGGTGGACACTTCCTTATTATAACTTATTATTGATATAGAATCCTCAGTGTTGGGGCACCTGGGTGGCTCCCTCAGTTAAGCATCCGACTCTTAGTTTCGCCTCAGGACATGATCTCAAGGGTCAGGACATGATCTCAAGGGTCGTGAGATAGAGCCCTGCTTCAAGCACCGCGCTCAGCAGGGAGTCTGCTTGAAGATTCTTTCCCTCTGCCCCTTCCCCCACTCGCGCATGTGCTCTCGATCTCGCTGGCTTGCTAAAATAAACAAATCTTTAAAAAAAAGGAAAAAAAAAAAAAGGATCCTCAGTGTATGCTACACTTTACAAAACATGGAATGTGCCAAGCTAAGAACACAATCTCTCAAGATACTGAACCCCTTTAAATTAACTAATCTATAAAAAACCCCAAAAAACAAAAACTTTTAATCCAAACTATCCAAACAGGAGGAAGTACTCATAAAGGGTGAACAAAGGTTTCCATTAGCTAAAATGAACCAACACTTACACAATTGAGAATTACACTACAAAAATATAGGTAACAATCATAATAAAATATTTCTATTTTGAAGGTATGATTATCAAGACAAAAAGCTGAATGTGCAATTTCTTCCTGATCATAAATATGTGTGAATATTCTTCCCTTAAAAGAGCCCTGTGACTGACTAACAAAGAGTCCAGTCTCTGTTCTGTGAAAACATCCCCGTGATTTTTTTTTCTTTATAAAGTATATATTACAACCACTACCATAACAGGTCAGCACTGAACAGCCATATCATTTAGACACACAGAAAATGAGTTTATTTTTTTGTAAAGATTTTATTTATTTATTAGAGAGAGAGTGTGAGAGAGAGCATGAGCTGGAGGAAAGGCAGAAGGAGGAGGGAGAGGTAGACTCCCGGCTGAGCAGGGAGCCCGATGCTGGGTTCAATTCCAGGACCCCGGGATCAATGCCCAAGCCAAAGGCAGATGTTTAACTGACTGAGCCCTCCAGGTGCCCCAGAAAATGAGTGTAGTGAAACTAAAGTATTATATTCCAATAAGGTAAGAAAAATAAAGATATGAGTTCCAATTCAGATTTAGAAAAAGAGTCACAGGTATATAGTAAGATCTAGCCCCTAAGCTGTTAATGTTTGCCTACACACACCATACATGTAAAATTGCACCAAAACCTCAGTTATAAAGGCAAAAGGAAATGGGAGTCAAGTCACAGAATTGAATTTGTTAAATTACTAAATATTTCCTGTAAATCAACAGATACAGCTGGCTTAAAGTCTTAACTATAAAGAAGAATATCTACAATGATAAGCTATTTGTTTATGGCAGAAGCCTTACAGACTTGAGAACATAAAACAATTTAAATGAGTTAACACAAATATTAAAAAGAGTAATTCTTTGCTCAATCCCCAAGGATATAATAAGAAATGTTATTATCACTTCACCAGCTCAAATTCTAATTTCAGCTCAGAAATAAAGACAGATCAAGATGTGTTCCAAATGTAGTAATATTAGCTGAAAGTTAACAGTTTTTTAACATTTTCTATGTGCCAGGTAATAAGTTTGGCACTCTGCACATTATCTGATTTAATCCACACAACTCTGAGGAACATACTATTATTAGCCATATTTTACAGAAAGGAGGGATTTTTACCAATTTGCAAGGTCACACATTAGGAAATGGTAAAGCCAAATAGGAATTCAGGTAATCTGACATCAGAACCAACAATTTCAGCATAATACACAACTACATCAGGGTTTCTCAATAATAGCACTGTCATTTAAATCAGATAATTCTTTGGGGGGAGAGGGTGTCCTGTGTATTTTAAGATGCTTAGGAGCATCCCTAGCCTCTACCCACTAGATGTCAGTAACCACACTCTCTTCTCCCTCCCAATTTGACAACCTAAAGTTTCCCCATACATTGCCAAATATTCCCGGGCGGGGGGCAGGGGGGCGGGGGGGGGGGTGGGGCAAAACTCACCCCCTACTATGAGAATGACCCAGCTATACTAAAATGAAAACATAAGACCCACTTTAAAATATTCCTGTTTTTTATTCACCTCTTTTGCTCATACCTCTCCAAATATCCACAAAATCTTTCTGTTGATAATACCTACAAAGTCAAACAGATTTGTTTTCCAAATTGAAGAAAAGCTAACGTTGGAATCTGTGAAGGGACTAACCACATTCCTTTCCCCTTCAAGTTATAAACTAATTGAGACATATAAACAGGAATTAGACAGGAATCAAAATACTAGTTTATTGCCAATAAAGTTGGACTAGAGACCACATGCAAAAACAAAGAGAAACACAGACCTCTGAGAAGATTTTAAGAGAAAAAGTTACCCCCTTTTCAATTTTATCATTCAGAAATCACCCTGCTGCAAGGAAAGCTCTAGTAAAATGAGGTAGAAAGGTACAAGTTTCCTTCCACAACCAGCACTGACGGTAAAGGAAGAAAATGTTTCTTCCTACAGTCTATTTCAGTGCTTTACATTTCATGCCTTTTAAGTTCCTATCATTAATTTACCAAAACCTTTCCTCTGGACCTTACTTCCCTTAACTTTACTTCCTCTTAATTTATCAGAACATTCACCATATATTAGCACTCAGGATACAGAGCCAGCTTACATTACGTTAGGCTCTTAAAGGCAAGATGGCCAGTATCTTCTACTCAGACACCAACAAACACTGAAAAAAAAAATACACTATTTAAAAAGTAGACCTGCAATTAAAAAAAAAAAAAGAAAGAAAGAAAGGCACCTTTCACCAATTCCTTTAATCTTCTCCAGGAATTTAGGGATTTGGTTTGTATTATGTTAATTTACTTCTGACACGGCTCACATTTATTGAGAGCCAAGTCCATGCAAAACACTGTTCTAAGCACTAGGACACAAAACAGGAGTAAAGTTGTTTATTCCAATGGACAAACAATGAGACACTGACCTAAAGAACATTTCTAAGGTCACGTCTTCTATATGTTCTATGTTTTTCTTCCCTGCTGTCAAAAAATCAATACAGTATTCTACTTACTCCATAACTGATTAAGAAGCTAGAAAAGAGGGGCACCTGGGTGGCTCTGTTGGTTAAGTGTCCCACTCTTGATTTCAAAAGGGTCATGATCTTAGGGTCGTGAGATAGAGCCCCGTGTGGGGCTTCAAGTTGGGTGTGGAGCCTGCTTAAGATTCTCTCTCTCCCTCTGCCTCTCCCCACTCTGCTCATCCACAGCCTGAGCTCTCTCCTTAAAAAAAAAAAAAGTTGGAAAAGAAATTAATCTACTATGACAGTTACTGATGTAGTTAACTAAAAAGGAAAGAGCTAAAACCCATCCTTTCTACTTTGGGATTTCAACCTCTTAAGATGGGACTCAACAGCATTAGATCCTTTTGTGCATTATCATACACACACACACACACACACACACACACGATATATATGTTTGTAAGCAGTATTTATATATACAAGCATTAATTAATCCTACACTTAATAGTGTCTCCTACTTCAGGGCTTGACAGCATACTGTTCTTTCTTGTTAAGACTCTTCCCATAATATAGTAGAGAGTTCAGTGAAAGTATGCAGGCCACACTTCTTAAAGAGAATGAGAATGAATACATTTCTATAGTTTGGACTGAATGAAAGCCAAGAGTTACATAACACAATGTGTAACCTATCAAAGGTTAATTACCTTTAAAAATGGTTCACTGAATATACGGGAGTCAACTAGGAGCTTCTATGTATTTTAACTATGACTAAATTAGAATTTTTAAAGCACACACTGGGGCGCCTGGGAAGCTCAGTCGGTTGAGAGACCGTTGATTTCCGCTTGGGTCGTGGGACTGAGCCCCCGCGTCCGGCTCCAAACTCAGAGGGGAGTCCGCTTGGGATTCTCTCCCTCTGCCCCTCCCCCCGCCCCCCTAAAATAAATAAATGAATCTTTAAGGGAAAAAAAAAGGCACACACTAAAACTTGCTATCCCTGAAGCTGTTTTACTGTATTTAAACACGAAAGTCCCTGGATGAGCCGTTCTTTATGAAATAATTATTTTCCCTTTTCTTGAATGTGGTACTCATTACTGCCAACATAAAGAACTACAACTATTTTTAGTAACTTCACAAAGCATTCCTGAAGCTTTCTAAACATGGAGAATATCTTTCTTTCAAGAAATCCCAAGTTCTGTTCTCTTCCGAAGATCAAACATCACCTAATTCTCAGAGATTTATTTTAGGTCATTTGGGTTGCAACGATTATACAGAATCATATATATTTTTATAATTCTAAATGAAAGTCCATTTGTGACCCACGTCACTCAGTCTATTCAGCGAGGGCCAAAACAAATGCCAAAAGCCATGCATCCTGTCCCACCACGGAAAGTTTTGATACCAAGACAGATCATAAATAACGGCCTTCTTTGTCTTCTTTCTACCCCTTAATTGTGCCCCACGGCGCAGTTTCCCCCGTGCCAGAATCCTTATTTGACAAGAGGCGTTTGGAAATGTATTACCTGTTGTAACCAAAAGCGATTATTAATGCATTAACAATAACAAGTTTGCAGAAGATACACGCCCACACCAGAGAAAGAGTCGTATACCCTCCAACCACCAAAATTCATAGCCCGCTATCCGTGCACTTGGGAGTTCTGCAAGCTGCAGAAGTCCACAGACCACTCCATCTAGATGTCCATCTCGAAGCCGGCAGGCTTTAATTTAACGGGGGACAGGGAGGACTGCTAATTTTGACCTCTCAAAGAAAAGAAAAGGTGACCCCTTCCCCCGCTCCCCGCCGCAGGAAGCATTTTCCCCCCAATAATGGCTCCACGCCGAGGGACGAGCAGGCTACGTCCGGGGCCCCTCCTCTCGCTGCGGGCTGGGCCACAGCCCCTCCTCAGACGTGGGTCGGAGACCTCTTCGCACCGGCAGGCTGGGCCCCCTTTCTCGCAGCCTCCTCGCCTTCTCCACGAGCTCCCGCCGCCCCGACTCTGCTCGGAGCCAGACTGACAAACCCCCGCGCGCCCACCTACCTCAGCCGCTGGTAGCCCGGCCCCTCAGCGCGCCCAGGGGTTGCCCATCAGCTGGGAACCTCACGCCGGCGCCGCTCCCTTCCCAGCCTGTCGCCTCGGCACTAAGCGAAGAGCCCAAGTCAGACGGGCAGGCAGCGAGGGCGGTGGCGGCGAAGCGGACGCTGGGCTCAGCTCTCGCCGCGGCCACCGCTCAGGGTCCTGCCCCAAGCGCAAGAGGAAGAGGCCGCCACAGCCCAGTATTGCGAGGGGAGGCGTGCGCGAGCTCGCAAGGATCGCGCACGCACACGCACACGCACATCGCGAGACCCAGTCTCCCGCCGACGACCAGCACGCAAGCCTGGGCAGGGTCCCCGGCGGAGCCAAGCTGCGCTTGCGCGTGGTGGGGACGGGCAGGGGGCGGGGCTTAGGCCCTTGCAGCTCAGGCTGTGGTGCAGATCGTACGCTGCAGATGGGCAGAGACCGTCCGGAAGGGGAGTAACTTCGTTACAGGATTGATTTTCACCCCGGTTCTGTGATGTTGGAACTCCTACTTGACCCCATTTCTCAGATTACAGGACTAATGTGATGGAGTCAGGATTTGAATCCAGCTATCTGGTTCCAGAAAGTGTGCCTTTAATCGCTGTTGGTAAAGATTAATGCCTAATTGTGCCAGATGCTTTCCAAAGCATATTGAAAGGGCTCAGCTTCTGTCCTTTACTGGTTATGGACAGGTAGGATGAGACCTCCACCTGCTAACAAAATGGGGAATATTCAGATAATATAAGGCGTTTGGACCCTCAAGGCTAGATTCATGTGATAATGAAGAGCCGCATTTTGTGGGACATGCTATAATTTTTAAAAGATTTTATACTCATGGAGGCGCCTGGGTGGCTCAGAGGTTAGGCCTCTGCCTTTGGCTCAGGTCATGATCCTAGGGTCCTGGGACTGAGCCCCGCATCGGGCTCCCTGCTCTGTGGGAAGCCTGCTTCTCCCTCTCCCACTCCCCCTGCTTGTGTTCCCTCTCTCCCTGTGTCTCTGTCAAATAAATAAAATCTTTTTAAAAAAAATTTTTTTTTTTAAGATTTTATTTATTTGAGAGAGAGAGAATGAGAGAGAGCACATGAGAGAGGGGAGGGTCAGAGGGAGAAGCAGGCTCCCCGCCGAGCAGGGAGCCCGATGCGGGACTCGATCCCAGGACTCCAGGATTATGACCTGAGCTGAAGGCAGTCGCTTAACCAACTGAGCCACCCAGGCGCCCCATAAATAAAATCTTTAAAAAAAATAAAAGATTTTATACTCAAGACCTCAGAAATTGCCATATTCTTCATTACACCATCACAAGAAGGGATGGGACTAGACGTAGTTTGCTTACAAAATCCCCCCCCTTTATGTAGTTATTGTAAAATTTCCAGCGTATGGGCGCCTGGGTGGCTCAGTTGATTAAGCGACTGCCTTCAGCTCAGGTCATGATCCTGGAGTCCCGGGATCGAGTCCCGCATCGGGCTCCCTGCTCAGTGGGGAGTCTGCTTCTCCCTCTGACCCTCCTCCCTCTCCTGCTCTCTGTCTCTCATTCTCTCTCAAATAAATAAATAAAAATCTGAAAAAAAAAAAATTTTCCAGCGTTATCAGTCACCCCATACAAGCCACTTAGCAGAAGGGATTGGTTTCCCCAGTTTTCCTGCTGTGACTTTGAATATGTGAGAAAGGAAAGGATCCAGAATTAAGAAGGTTGCCTAAAAGACCCTTTATTAGGTAGTGCTAAGAGGCTAGGGGCGGTGTTTCTCCTTTTTGCCTATGCAGTGAAGACTGTGTCAGGAGGTAATTCTTAGCACTGAGTTCTGCTTTGAGCGCATTTGCCCAGGCACTGCTGCCAGTAGCAAACACAGGAGCAACAGGAAAACCAAATGGAGTACATGAAACAAGGTAGCCTATTCATTTTCCATCAAGCGTAGTTCCCTAACAAGATTCTAAATATTCTGACTCATTATTTCTATAAAATACTACAGAACAGGACTGATTATACCAGTACTGTTCATTTATAAAAGGAAAATACCAATGTAGAAGACAGCTAAAATATGTACACAGATTTGAGGACATATTAAGTACCCTTCCAAAAAACGTTAAAAGAGGATTTCTCCACGCAAGTCCTTTTTTATTCTTCAAGTGGAATTTGAAAATGCACTGTAGCACTCCCAGACCATGACTATCCGAGATCCGTAACTCTGTATTTTTTTTTCTGAAATGTCATTTGTACATAAAACCACTTAAACACAAACTTTTGTCTTAATAAGGTCCAATGATTTGCAGGCCTAATGGAGAGAGAGCCAGAATAAGACATGGAGTCAGACATTCCTGGGTTTGAATGCCTCTCTGCCATTTGTCTCCTATGGTACCTTGGGCAAGTCACTGTTCTTTCCAGAAGTTTCCATATGTGTGAAATGAAGACAATGTCCTCCTTGCAGGGATAAGAAATTAAATGAGCTAATGGGTAAAGATAGAGGTGGATTTAAATCTAGGTCTACCACTTACTAGTTATATGACTGTGGACAAGTGACTAGTCAATTCAACGTATATTTACTGAATGCAAAGTCCTGGGGGTACGGGACTAACATGGTCCCTGACCTCAGGGAGTTTAGATTCTGGTGATGTAGACAAAAACTCAAGTTGATAACCAGAATACAGTGTTAAATGCAGTAATCTGTTTTCTGAGAATCATCTCAGGTTGGCCTTAATGAGGTGCCACACAGATAAAACGTGTAACTAGTCCTGAATGTAGAGGCTTTTTCAAGAGCAGAGCCATTTATCATCACTTCATGTGCAACAAGAGCACACTTTTAAATGTCACACTCTGACTTATCAACCAAAGTTTCTTCTTCAAAGTATAGACCCTTGAAATACAATTTGGACCTGATCCAACATTCTTCATTCCTTCTCCAACAGCTTCAGCCTGGCTCTGGGCAGGCCAGATCAGACAGAGGACCAGCTAATAAGATTTTTTGAATGATAAATGGTGGTTGTACACATGCAAAAGGAAGGCCATAAAAGGAATATTTGTCTAGAGCCAGGAGCTGGCTGCCTTTAGAGACCTTTGAACTACGGCAACAAGTGTTCCTAAATACTTTCACTTGAACTGAAAGATACACAAAGAAAAAATGAATCTCACTTTCTAGATTTTAGTTTATCAGTAGCCATGGACTGTTCTCACTAGGTATACAGCTTATAGCAATACTGAAAATAATAGCAATATATAAATAGAGCATGAGAAAACCTACACCCATTGTAATGATAATAGTACTGATACTTATTAGATGCTTACCATATGCCAGGCACTATCTTTATATGCTTTAAATGTTCTATTTCACCTCATCCTCACAACAACCCGAAGATAGGTATTACCACATCTATTTACATAAGAAAAAGCAAATGTTTTAAAGCATTTAAGCAACCTGCCTAAGGTTGTTCAGGTACCCCCAATATAGTAAATTTAATTATAATTATGTACACATGAACTGTTTTACCAATATTGTAATACTGTATTTAAACACATGTCACGAAACAACATATTATAAAAGCTACCAAAAAAAAAAAAAATTAAAGAATGGGGCGCCTGGGTGGCTCAGTCAGATGGGCATCTGGCTCTTGATCTCGGGTTCTTGGGATCAGCTCTGTGCTCAGTGGGGAGTCAGCTTGAGGATTCTCCCCTCTCTCTTTGCCCCACCCCCAGCTCACACATACTCTCTAAATTAAAAAAAAAAAAAAACCTTAAAGGATGAGATTTAAAAAGTAACACAAATAGCTCTAGTATTTTCTTCCTGCTTTCCAAATGGCTTACTATACATGTGCCCCACTTTGAAGATCACTACGTTAGATCACAGGCAGTCAAAATCCAAGAACAAAAGAAAAAGTGAAAATTATCAGTTTTCAAACCTGAAGTGTATCACAGAATCATTACCACCCCAGACACACTTAAATAGCACCACTAGACCCCTAAAATTTTAGAGGAACTTGTATTCTCCTTGGAACTCCCAGGCATTCACCCCCCTTGCTCTTTCCATCAAGCTTTCCAAATCGGTGACTTGGGCCCTGGGCTGGCTTGGGAGATAAAAAGGACTCTTTTTGCAAAAGTCAACAATACAGTTCTGGGGGTCTCAGCTTTCAGAAGACTTCCATAGGCAAAAGCACAGACAGAAAATAATGCCTTCAAGGATCCTTGAACTGCAGGATCCAGGCACCTGAGAGCCTACTAAGAATTCAGAAATAAAGGCCACAGACATGTTAAATCCGAGGCTGCTAAGAAGTGCCTGGAGTTGATAAGCTGCTAGAAATCCATCTACTACAAAGTGCCAAGTTAAAATGATATGCTTCTGGGCGCCTGTGTGGCTCAGTCATTAGGCCTCTGCCTTCGGCTCAGGTCATGATCTCAGGGTCCTGGGATCGAGCCCCGCATCGGGCTCCCTGCTCGGTGGGAAGCCTGCTTCTCCCTCTCCCACTCCCCCTGCTTGTGTTCCCTCTCTTGCTGTCTCTATCAAATAAATAAATAAAATCTTAAAAAAATAATAAAATGATATGCTTCTTCTGTGGACAAAAAGCCCATTTTTCATACTGAATCCTCACATATTCTTTATTCCATAATAGGTTAAACTGTGAAAAGGGTCTAATATTCAAAACATGAACTATCAGGTATTTCCATATATTAAAAATGATGTAGGAATTTTTTCATTCTGAAACTCTAGCTTTTACAGTAATCCTAATAATATCTGAAAGGGTAACTCTGAGCTCCAGATTTCCAAAGCGTTAAAACTTTTATTTCATACTTGTTTTTCCTCCCCAAGGTTAATGCAAAGTCAGAATTTCTTTTGAAAGGCTAGAGCTTCAAAATCATGAACTTCTATAAGCTGAAGCCATATCTGGAAAAGAATAAAGTCAAGAAAAATAATCAAAAGTAAATTCCTCGGGGCGCCTGGCTGGCTCAGTCCATAGAGTATACAACTCTTGATCTCGGGGTTGTGAATTCGAGCCCCACACTGGGTGAAGAGATTATTTAAAAATAAAAACTTCAAAAATATAAATTCCTCTCCAGTCATGTGATCTGATAGTATGTACTTACAAATGCACAAATACCAGCTAAGCAAGAAGGCACTGTAAAGGTGAGATCACTGATATGGTGGAGATTTTGCAAAGAAAATGTTTGTTTACAATTTTTCTTCACATTTCTACTTGGGATTCCTGCCTGAGGAAAATTATAAGTTGATAGAGAAGGGGTAAAAAAAAAAAAGACCTTCAAATACCTGCAATTTAAAACACGAAACGATCTTTAACTAGGGAGGGAAATGCAGCCATCTTTAGCTCTGGAGAACTTGCCTAACATTAAGCAGTAAGATGATGATTATATTCCTAAGCCAAAGAGCCCACTCAAGTGAGATTTTTATTATTGTTTTCTGATGATTATATCACCTAAACTGAATAAAAAGATAAGACATCCCTCCACACATATTCATTCACTCTGTCTTTATATTTACACACCCATCTTAACTTCAGCTTTTTATGCCAGAAGCAGAAGGCATAAAAAAATGCCAGCAGATTCCAATTCTTAAAACTATGTACCAAACTGTGAAGAACTAGTAGCTCCAGACTCAAATCTAAGAGGAAGCATCTGATCTCAAGGATCACACTGGGCTAGCTACTTAGAACTCCTGCCCGCTGTAAGAGCTTAGCATCCATCATCAACAAAACACAAAACCAGAACATTTTAATAAACTAAGTTACAACTTTAGAGGTTTTGCTTTCTAGCTTGTGATCCTTACAGTGCTGATATGCTATTTAGAAACAGATCCCACAGCTGGCTTTATAAGATTTATAAATCCCAGGTACTCAAGAGCTGGTTCTGCTCAAACAAACAACTTCACATGTCGTGGCTACCCGGCTCAGAGGAAGGACTGCAGTCTCAGGTGCAGCTGACCACCATCTGTACACCAATGAGGCTGAGAAGACATGAAACATATCAAATAATAAAGTGTCTACAATGACTTGGAAAGAACTTAGCCATCACTGTTAAAGTCTATACTCCCATTTTGTAAAACGAGTGCACTGTGGCAAAATGCCAACTGGCACATGAACTATTATTTCACCTATCGCCTATCTGTCTTATGCCAAATACAAACACAACCTAAGACTAAGAGGCTTCTTCAGGAAGATATTTTTGGATAGAACCATATATTCTGGGTAGTAGGGTTGCTAAAATTTTTAATAAAGATACAGAAGAGTACAATACTTCTCTCACATGCCTACCAATGTAAACAAAATTAGAGCAACAGCATAAAACATTTCAGCAGAGATAATTTTAGGAAAGTGTAGGTTGAATTAACTTTATTTTATAAGGAATTTAGAAAACATGAGCAAATATTGATATTGCATTAAAAAACAATTTAGTCTATACACCATTCTGATTTTAAAAATCAAAGAATCAGTGTGATACTAAAAAATGTTGTAACAGAGAAATGTGTTTCACTTTAGGACAAAATACTATCAGTGGTTTATTACATCTAGATATACAAACATAAAGGTAGTAATGCTAAAATGATGTAAAACTCTGAATCTCAAAGTGATCCAGGAGGCTGAAGGGAGCACCAATTGTCACCAGTGTGAGACTGCCATATATTCTATCAAAAGAAACAAACTATCACTAGATAATAAAAATAAGCAAATAAATAAAAGGAAAGGAAAAGGAGCCCAAGATGCCTGCATTTTAGAGTAAATGGTTTATTTGGTTCTCCTGTTACATGTGTCTGGTCTGTTTTCTTCTTCCAAGAAAGAAGGTAGATATGGAAAGGATCCAAGAATATTTCCCAGTTATATCCATCTTAGTTTTTCAGTAAGAATAACTATATTGAAGAAATGACACTCCTTGTCATTTTAACCACTTAACGTCTTATTAATATGATTTTAGTATGCTTTATTTTCTTCTTTTTAAAAAGCTCTTAAGTCAAGAATATTCAGAAACTTCTGTGTCTCTTAATTTAAGAAATATATCTATTTAATTCCTGGAAATTTTCTTTTTTCAAGAAGTGACAACAATACAAAGTTCTAATACACCAGGAGTCTTGAAAAGAATATTGGGTGATCCAATCATAACAATTTAAATTAGAATATTCAGGAACTATATCTGAAGGGTCAAAAATATAATTTATGACTCCTTGTGAGCTAAATTTCACTGAGAGATGCTTAAATCTAAGTCTACAACACAGGTACCATTATGCTTGAGATTTTTAAGAAAGAAAATTCATAACCTACTCAATAATCCTCGAGAAAATGTGGATTAAAATCAGTAGTCTGTTTTTATGTACAGATGTATAAACAAACACTTTCAGGGGAAAAAGGAAACATTAATATCTACAGGTTACAAATCACTTTCTTTTAAGGAAGAGTAAAAAAGATTTAGTATCTAGACACAGAGCTAGAGATTGTGAGGGGAACCTAAAAGGAATAAATACTAAAACTCTTTGCAGTGTAAAGAAATGCAAAAAACTCTTAAACTACAAATCTTTAATTTTACAAAACCAAAAAGCAGTCCAACTATTGCCCATTTATGATGATAAAAATTGAAACAAAAACTGAAACATTTTGTAAAAATTCTATTATAACATTCTTAAGTCCAGTTCATATTGTTCCACTGAGTCAAGTAAGATTTAAGCTCAAGGAGGGTGGGGGGAGGACACAAAATTAGAGAATTTTACCTTTTTTTGAGGAGATGATCACAATTTCATTTCAAGAGGATAAGGTAAAGAGCCCCTTAGTGACTTGTATACTTTATTACTGTCAATAGAAAGTCCAAATATTTCCATTTTTTTTAAACTTCTGGAATATTATCCAGATATTTAAAATATTGATATTTAAAGTTTACATTAAAGGACATCATATGCTGAAAACAGGTCTGCTTTAAATACAGTTTGATAATTCTGGTGGTACTTACTGAAAGAAGATTTCTTTAGCAAATACTGGTTTCATATATTTAAAAAAATCAGCAAGACAGAATTTTAAAAATCTTAATTTACAATACATTGTAAACAAGACAACTGCCACATGTGTCACAGACCAGCACAAGTAAAAAGTTTTCTCCAGATGTTTTATAAGACTTTGTATCTTCCTTTATTTGTTGGTTGGTATGAATTTTGCTACAAGAGAAAAAAAAAAGATACATAGTCAGAAAAAGTAAAGAAAAAATAAGAAAAAGAAAAAGAAATACATGTCAAAGAAATTTCCTTTCCAAACTTATAGCATTACCAGATATTTAGAACAGAAAATGTTAGTATTATTATACTGAGGAAGAATAAACTCTTCAATAACCAATCATCTGTCTGTGTTCATGTGACTACTCTTGGACAACAGTTTTGAACCAACTAATGGTGGTGGCATCAAGGTTCTTTCTCTATTACTCCTTGGTGAAACAGTCTTAAAAGCCCTTGATTTAAAGTTTAAAAAAAAAGAAAGAAAGAAAGAAAAAGAAAAGGTTGTTTTTCTTCTTCCTTCCTGTTTTGTGTAGCTTCTATTCTTTAAACTTTTTATCCCCCCAAAGAAAGTTCTGTAAGGGGAATTTTAGGAAAGACCTCAAACACACATTTGTAGAGAAAGGACAAAGTGTACACATGATAGGGAGTTTACAAGCTTCAGCTGTTACTAAAGACACAGGGATGGGGGCAACCGGGTGGCTCAGTTGGTTAAGCATCTGGACTCTTGATTTCAGCTCAGGACATGATCTCAGGGTTGCGGGATGGAGCCCCGACAACGCCAGCTTCACATTCAGCTGGGAGTTTGCTTCTCTTCCTCTGCCCCTCCCCCACCTTGTGTGCACTCTCTAAAGTAAATAAATCTTAAAAAAAAAAAAAAAGACACAGGGATGTGTTCACCTTCTTTGGGAAGGTGGTCTATAAAAAGATGCCTTTTCCATGGCATAACCTCTTTGGAAAATTATTTAGCGAAACTTATGTAAAGCTAACTACGTCTACACTATAACTAGCAATTCCACCCCAAGGTATACACCCAAGAGAAAAGCATACTGCATGTACAAACGAGACATGAAAGAATTCTCAGAGAAGGGTCACCTGGGTGACTCAGTTCATTAAGCATCCGACTCTTGGTCTTGGCTCAGGTCGTGATCTCAGGGTTGTGAGATCTAAGCCCTACATCGCTCCAAGCTCAGCGCGGAGTCTGCTTAAGACTGTCTCTCCCTTTCCCTCTGCCCCTGCCCCTGGCACTGTCTCTCTCTCTCTCAAATAAAAGAAAAAAAAAAAAAAGAGGAGCACCTGGGTGGCTCAGTCGGTTAAACGTCTGCCTTTGGCTCAGGTCATGATCTCAGGGTCCTGGGATTGAGCCTCACATAGGGCTCCCTGCTCAGTGGGGAGTCTGCTTCTCCCTCTCCCTCTGCCTCCTCCCCCCTCCTCATGCTCTGTCTCTCAAATAAAGAAATAAAAAATCTTAAAAAAAAAAAAAAAAGAATGCTCAGAGAAGTGTTATTCATAAAAAAGAAAGTAAAACAGTCCCAAAGTCCAATACATAGATTGTGGGTATATTCACAAATTAAATACTACACAGCCACGAAAGATAATTAATTACTGCTACATGCAACAACATGGATTTCCTCCAAGTAATGTTGAGTCAAAGAAATTAGATACAAAAGAGTACATAGCAATCGATCCCACTTATATGGAGTTCAAAAACAGGTGCAACTAATCTACCATATTGAAAGTCAGAATACTGTTACATTTGGGTGAGATGAATAGTGACAGGAGGGGCACGCGGGGGGCTTCTGGAATGCTGGTATTGTACTATGTTTCTTGATCTGGGCAGTGATGACATCAGTGTGCTTCCTTCATGAAAATTCACCAAGCTGTATGTTTATGACTTGTGTACTTTTCTGAATTTTTATTATAGTTCAATAAAATATTTACTAAAACAAATTAAGTAAGTCTTTGAGGTTTTCACTCACCAGCCGAATAAGTTCTTCTTTTATAAGCCTGGTGATTTCTGCCTTTGCTTTCTGCACAGCCAGTTCATTGGCACCTGATGAGTAAGAGGAAAACATTATTCGTATTACTAGAATTACACTGGATGTTTATCCATGTCATGGAGATCCAGTAGGAAATACTGTAGATGACTTTTAGAAACACTGTACTGCCTGCCAAGATAGCGTTTCAGAACCTGGTGGAACATCATCCACATTATATAATGGCTGCTTATTATTCTGGTTACTTTTAGAGCTTCAAATGTAATCAATGAGATCACATTACATGTAGCGATAAGAGTTCTTGGTAGGGGGGCGCCTGGGTGGCTCAGCGGTTGGGCGTCTGCCTTCGGCTCAGGTCATGATCCCAGGGTCTTGGGATCAAGCCCCACATCGGACTCCCCGCTCTGCGGGAGGCCTGCTTCTCCCTCTCCCACTCCCCCTGCTTATGTTCCCTCTCTCGCTGTGTCTCTGTCAAATAAATAAAATCTTTAAAAAAAAAAAAAAGAGTTCTTGGTAGGCGAGCGCCTGGGTGGCTCAGTCGTTAAACGTCTGCCTTCGGCTCAGGTCATGATCCCAGGTCCCTGGGATCGAGCCCCACATCAGGCTCCCTGCTCAGCAGAAGCCTGCTTCTCCCTCCCCAACTCCCCCTGCTTGTGTTTCCTCTCTCGCTGTGTCTCTGTCAAATAAATAAATAAAATCTTAAAAAAAAAAAAAAAAAAAGTTTTTGGTAGGGGGGCACCTGGGTGGCACAGCTGGTTAAGTGTCCAACTCTTGTTTCGATTCAGGTCATAATTTCAGGGGCATGAGATCGAGCCCCTTGTCCTGCTCCACACTCAGCAGGGAGTCTGTTTGAGATTCTCTCTCCCTCTCCCTCTGCCCCTCCTGCTTGTGCTCTCTCTCTCAAATAAATAAATAAATCTAAAAAAAAAAATAGAGTTCTTGGTATGATTAAAAAGAGCAAAGAAAAGATGATTAGCACTTTGTCCAAAAGAGACTAAGAAAAAGTTGAAGAGAAATATAAACTCCTTGGTTCATTTATTTAACAAATATTTATTGGACACTTATATTCCCTAAGGTGGAGGACTACCCAAGTTGAAGAAGTGATGCCATGGAAAATTTTGTGAAGGGAATCCCATGTGCAGATTAAGAAAGGCATGCTTAGGGGTGCCTGGGTGGCTCAGTTGGTTAAGTGTCTGCCTTCGGCTCAGGTCATGATCCCAGGATCCTGGGATCGAGTCCCCCACCAGGCTCCCTGTTCAGTGGGAAACCTGCTTCTCCCTCTCTTTCTCCCTCCCTGCTGGTGCTGTCTCTCTTAAATAAATAATATAGGGGAAAAAAAACAAGGGAAAAAAAGGCATGATTACTGAAGAGTAAGATAAGTAGAGTGTGGTTGGAAAAGAGTGTAAAAGAACACAGCAAGATAGCCTAGAGGATGAGGCAGTCTAGAGACATTCATTCATATAGTTGTAAAGATATTACAACAGAATGAGAAGGTAGGAAGTAGTCTATCAAAATGACTTCTAAATACCATTCCTTACAAAAACCTCTCCCTCAGTTCTCCAGGCAGATTTAAGTGGCTAAGAGTTGAGAAGCAAAAAAAACTAAGGAAAAACAGGTATTATCAGCAGTCATCATGGTAGATGAAATTCAATTCTGAGATGGCTGTAGTTGAAGAGCTCATATGACATCCAGTTGGAAATGTCAGTAAAGTCAATGGAAATATGGACCAGAAGCAAAGGAGACATGGAGATGAGAGAGCCATTAAGGGTAGTGTGGAGGGATCTGAAGCCAAGGGACAATGCTAGGAGCAGGTAAGTCTAGATAGGTAGCATACACCAAAAGAATAATAAAAATAAACAAATAAAAGTTAAAAAGGGGGGGGGGCGGCTGGGTGGCTCAGTCGATTAAGCATCTGACTCTTAATTTCGGCTCAGGTCATGATCTGACAGTCTTGAGATCAAGCCCCACGTTGAGTTCTGCACTGGGCGTGGAGCCTGCTTAAGATTCTCTCTCTCGGGGCGCCTGGGTGGCTCAGTCGTTAAGCGTCTGCCTTCGGCTCAGGTCATGATCCCAGGCTCCTGGGATCGAGCCCCGCATCAGGCTCCTGCTTCTCCCTCTCCCACTCCCACTGCTTGTGTTCCCTCTCTCGCTGTATCTCTCTCTGTCAAATAAATAAAATCTTTAAAAAAAAAAAAAAAAAGATTCTCTCTCTCCCTCTGCCCCACCACTCCCCTCTTTCTCTTTCTCAAAAAAACCCCAAATAAACAAACAATAAAATAAAAATTTTA
Source organism: Neomonachus schauinslandi (assembly GCF_002201575.2). NCBI lineage: Eukaryota > Metazoa > Chordata > Mammalia > Carnivora > Phocidae > Neomonachus > Neomonachus schauinslandi. Next base: position 26,231,707 of record NC_058409.1, on the reverse strand, counting down.
AAAAAAGTAGATAGGTAGCACAATGCGCACTGATAAAAATGCAAGAGCTGGACCAATAGACTAGAAATTAAGGACTAGGAGTGAAATGTTAAACAATATGAGAACCAGGGATGCAATATATAAAACTATATATTTATCATTCTATGTAAGAAAATGAAATGAGGAAAACAAGCCACAAGAATTCCCCTTATTAGACATGAATAACCTTTTCTGATTCCAGAAGGAGCAAAGGAAAGGAAGAGGGGAGGAAGGGAAGGAGATGAAGGAAAAGGAAGAAGAGAGGAGAAAGAGCAAGGGGAGGAGGAAGAAGAAACAGTTTAACAATAGGAGTATGGCTGTGAAGTAGCAACATATCTAATTTAAATCCTACACCTCCACCAGCCAGCAACCACACATTTTAAAGCTGTGGGTGCTGGAAGAGAAGAGAGGTTAATGAAAGTAAACAAAAGGGTAGAATCAAGAGCGAAGCCAGACTAAAAATTACAACCAAAATGAAATTCAGGAGAAAAATATACTACTTGGCATGAGTTGGTGTGAAGCTTGTTGATATCCTGTGCTGTTTTTAAAAAAAGAAAATGACACTCTCACCTAAATCCAAGTAGAAGAGTAATTTTCCTACTTTAGTTAGAGCCTGACCATTTGGACCAGTTTAAAGTTTTGACTATATTATAAAGCTTCTTTAGGTAATAGGTTACATATGTTTATAAGCTGCCATGGAAAAGAGGCATTTCCTTTCACTGGTCCTAAAACAACTCTGGCTGTTTTTAAGGGATTCTCCACTAGTAAAAAGAGAGAGTCACAAAACAGGCTATTAATTATATAGGATGGCTAGGCACATAAGTCCTTCCTGTTCTCCTTCCCGCTGCCTGGTGGGAGGCCTGAAACTGCTGAGCCACAGAGAGCCTCCAAGGAGCCAGGCAGTAGGGTCCCTCCAATTACAGAACTAGAAACAGATGACAATAGGCTCCTTCCAACACCTGTTTTCATCCTATTAGAGTTCAGTTGATCTGGTTGACGTTTCAAAAACTAAAAAATCCTTTAAAAAACTAATCATCTATGAAAATCTCAAAGCTCTGGATCACTTTACTAATCTCCAGTTCTTAACCATCACTATGGCTCTAGAATTCTAAAGATTCATTTTTGACAAGATTATCTTACAACATAGGAGGAAAAAAGCTGGTTTAGATTATAAAAACTAGACGTTATTTCCTAAGTACAAGTTGACAGTGGAGAGAAATGACCAGAAGCATTCTAAGTGGATGGAAAAGTCAAGCAGAAGCTGTGGGCTTCTCACTTCACTTGGCAGTAGAGGAGATATGTTCTGATAAAGTTCTATGTAAGATGAACCTTGATATATTATACTATACTACATGTAAGTACCTTTAAATTCAAGAATTACATAGAGGATCCTTTCTCAAAGCAATCAATTGTATCTGATTTATGTCTTTATAAGGCAGGCAATTAAAAGTATTGGTTTTGCTTAAATGACACCCATGATATTCAAGCTGAAAATAAAAGGCTGATTACATGTATACCAGGGTTTTATCATCAGATTCCACTGGAAGACACTGTGTCTCCATCCTGTATGGCCTAAAGAACACTGGAGTAGGGGAGACCTGTCCAGTTCCAAGTGCAGAAAGATGTCAGTGTAATTTTCTCTCCTTGAAGAACTAGGTGCCAGCAATCCTCATTTTACTACACAGTAAGGAAGAGTATCACATGATTTAGAAACACACAGTCACTGGTAGAACAAAAGTCTTTCAGGACACATAAAAGGATGCATTTAAATACCTGACTTAATAAAAGTCACAATCACACACACACAAAAAAAACACATGCAATTTGTTTAGTTCTAGCTCTACATCCTTTGTACACCATTTTAAAACATGCATGAATCTTAAACATGCATGCATTTTAAAATATGCATGAAATAATGGCAGAATGGCAATAACATGGAACATATAAAGGCTGCATTTCAGTTTCCCCATTGCCACAATTCATCATTAACTTTAAAAAGTCCAATAGTGACAGTGCATCAGTAAAAATGGCAGAGCCTGGAACTCCAAAATCCTGTCCTTGGACAAAAAGTGAATAAATCTGCAAAAATCTGAAATCAACTGTATCAGAAATCTGGAAACTAATCAAAAGTTTATAGCACCAGGCAAATACTTACTAAGGGAAAAAAACAAAACAAAACAGCATAACCTTGGCAACAGCACTTTTCAGTGCTTTAACTTACTCTGACCCTATCTCGCACTTTTAGCCAGGAAATGATTTCTACTTAGGGGTAGACAGGATACACACAACACGTGTTTCTCTTCTTTGTCTTTATGCTAAGATGCCACACAAAAACAACTGAGGTTACCAATTCAAAGGAAAGTGACTAAACAGGCACAGCACTAATTAACTTTTAGTCATGTTTGTGGGATTCCTTGTTTTGGCCAGGAAAGAATCAAATCCTAGTATGTAAGCAAATCATCTGTAGATTATATTCAGTAAAGAACTTGCCTAAAATTATACAGTCTTCACAGAATCAAAGAAATGCCAAAATGTAACAAGCACTAACACTGTCACTAACAGCAACAAACCTCATTTACAATATACTTTCAATGGATCTAAATACCTTCTAATGATCTTTCCAACAATAAACTTTAGAGAAAAGCTAACCATTACAGTAGCCACCAGCCATGTATGTGGCTATTTAAATTTAAATTAATAAAAATTGGGGCGCCTGACTGGCTCAGTCAGTAGAGCATGCAACTCTTGATCTCATTGTCATGAGTTTGAGCCCCACAATGGGTGTAGAGATTACTTAAAAAAAAAATAAAAAATCAAATATGAATTCCTTTACAAAAATTAAATAAAATTTACAAATGTCAGTCACACTGGCCATATTCTGAGCGTTCCACAGCCATCACAGAGCGTTCTCTTGGACAGTGCAGCTTTAAAGAGATCAAATAAGGCGCCTGGGTGGCTCAGTTGGTTAAGCGACTGCCTTCGGCTCAGGTCATGATCCTGGAGTCCCGGGATCGAGTCCCGCATCGGGCTCCCTGCTTGGCAGGGAGTCTGCTTCTCCCTCTGACCCTCCCCCCTCTCATGCTCTATCTCATTCTCTCTCTCAAATAAATAAATAAAATCTTTAAAAAAAAAAAAAAAAGAGATCAAATAGAGGACATGCCTGTCAAGTAATACTTCGTATCCTAAAGACAAGTGACTATAGGGCTTAATCAGATGCATTACTCAGAAAATTTATCAAGTGTTTACCATCTGCTCTGAGAATAGAGCAGATGATAAAGTCACCACACCCACAGAACTCTAGTAGGGGAGGGACACAGACAAGTAAAAATATATTACAATTCCTGCGATGAGTACTGTGAAGAAAAACAGGTAAGCTACAGAGTGAAGAGGGATGAGGTAATAAGGCTTCTTTGTCAGAAGTGATGTGTGCGCCTCAAAGGAGGCTAGTGCCCAAGATAATACGTGATGTGAGAGAGGCTCCTCTGGAGCCATCAAAGCCATTTAAAGCACTATGTATGTAGACTCTGAGCTTACAGAACACACAGAATCAACCTCTCCACAGCTCCAAAACCAGTATGCAACAAATACTTAGTTCATTAAATAGATGAAGTGGATCTGGCTGGTCTACCCTTGTAAGTCTATTACAAAGATATTCAGATTAAATTTAAATGAAGGGATGCAAGTTGTCCTACTCTACAGTGGAATAATACATTAGGGGAAAAATAAAAATGGAAACTCTTTTGAACTCATTCATGAATGTGTGAAATAAAGTTAAAAAGCAAATCTGACTGGGGTGCCTGGGAGGCTCACTCAGTTCAGCGTCCAACTCTTAGTTTAGGTTCAGATCATGATCTCAGGGTCATGAGATCTAACCCTGCGTCAGGGTCCACGCTCAGCAAGGAGTCTGCTTGAGATTTTCTCCCTTATACTCTCCCTCTGCCACTCTCCCTGCTCCCGTGCACTCTCTCTCACACATACAAACACAGACACACACACAATCTCTCAAATAAATTAAAATCCAAAAACAAAACAAAACACAAAAAAACCCAAATCTGATCAGTCTATATTATACCTTACTTACATACTTTGTGTTATGGTATTATCTGTCCACTTCTACTAGTTTTTTTTAAAGATATGCATGAACTTTTATGGGCATAATTTCACAGGGAATACTTGCTTGGATAAACATTCATTAAGTGAACTAATATACTGATTTACTTTCTAACCTTTGGCCAGAATATTCTACTTATTACACATCAGTCCTTAAAATACATGTTTTCTTTTAGAGTGATTTTCTAATTTGACTGAATAGTCAAGACTAAAAGAGTTCCATAAACAGATCATTCACCTTTCTATATGTACTGAATTTCTAAATAAAGACCTTAAATGATATATGAAACTATTTTTTTCTTATACATGTTCCTTATTTTTATCCTCTCTAGAACTGACCTTATATTCTCTCCATGTCTGTTACATCTCTATCAACTCACCTAACTCAAGACTGCAACAGAACCAACAATACATACTTTCAATTGCCAAGTAAATTTTCCGCTCTCCTTCCTTAGGTTCTTTGCCAGGTGGGAAATATGTTCCTCTGATGGTAATTGCAGCTTCGGAATATTCACTGATTCTCTGCAGAGCTTCCTTAGAGGTAACTTTCCACCTAGCGGTCTATGGAAGAAAGGGTGGGGGGAAAAATCACTTCACAACAGGACAAGAACCTGGTATACTGACAAAGAACAGGCTGGTTAAATAATATTATGTTCAATACTAAGAATATAATTAACACCTTCACATAAAATCATTTAGATCCTAATATAGCTACAATATATTCATAAATATAAAATTTCTATTGCTGTCTCCCTCATCTAAATAAAAAGTGAGGTAGCTATTAAAATGTTCATGGGTTTTAAAGAAATTATTTTTGCTCCTAAAGAAGCAAGAGTTTTTACTCCATGATTCAAAAAGGTTTAAAACTGTTACTTGCCTGTGGGAAGTCATTGATCTCTAATTCTTCCTCGTATCTCTTAAAAGATTCATTCTGTCCACCATCCTGTCTCTCTTCTTCTTGTTTCTCCAAAGGCACGTAATTGAGCTTGGCATTGATCTTTTCAGCAAGTTGCTCTGCAATGGTTTTGGCAGACACGGTGGGAGCCAGAATGGTGCCACCTCTGAGAATTGCATTGGTGGCCTGTTGCATCACATCCTGTAGTTAAGAAGACCTACAGTCAAATCTCAAATGAGGGCAGAGACAGGATCAGGGATCCTACCACAAATTATTCTGCAAAGCCACTAACTAGAAGCATCTTTCTAATGCAGAGTCCTACTCAGGTGCTATTTGGCAGTACATATTAATAGTTTAATATATCTATCTCCCTTACTTTGATGAGAAAAATAAAGAACATTCAACTCTATTATTAAAAATTCTACTGGATCATAGAGAATTAGGTAACTCTTGATATCAAACATAGTGAAATACTTCTAAAATCATTTATATAACTTTGTGGCTCCTAAGAATTTCCTCTAAATTAGAATCTTTGTCCACTACCACCACTGAGCTCTCCTCCCCTCATAGCCCAAGCCAATGTACAGTAAATTAACTTACCCTGTTACTTTATTTTGTACTTAAACCTTTTTAATTTGAACTTAATTTTACTATGTGCCTAATGTGGACAGAATTCTGTAGTTAATACATAACTCAAACCTCAAGCTTTTCTAACAATGAGACGGCGTGGCTATTTGATTTCACTTGTAAAGAGTTATTAGCAATAATAATCCCAGAGAATATTAGATTAGGCCCTATAATCCCTGTTTTCAGAGGAAGTAAGGCCCGAGTATAGCAGACACTTCATGGTAACTCACTGGCTAAACACCTGATCTTAGCCAAGCAGCAGAGAAGTGATCCTCACTGGCTAAACAAAAACAGAAACCTGAGCCTCTAAGCCTTGATTGTGGCTGCCTCACTGAGTCAGTGCACTAGTGTCAGGCTTGGGTCTTTCCAGCTTGGGTGTTACAGTCCTAAAGCTATCCATCTACTGGGCACAGGGCTCTACAGATCCACAAACTCTCAAAATCCTCAAAACACTGTTAAAATAAACAAACTATTCTTTGGGAATGCTATGAAAGTTTACTCTTAGTTAAAAATTAAGTTGATAATTTCTTAAAAATTAAGTTAATAAAAGAGCTCTCAAGAGAAAGATGGCATGTGAAATATTTAACACATTTTACACTGTTTAAGCCCATGTTAGTTTGAGTTATGTAACCAGGTATTATACTTCCAAGGAATTGCTTGTGTGCCTAATAAAAGCAGATCAAAAAAGAAAAAGCTGGGGCCGCCTGGGTGGCTCAGGCATTAAGCGTCTGCCTTCGGCTCAGGTCGTGATCCCAGGGTCCTGGGATCGAGCCCCACATCGGGCTCCCTGCTCAGTGGGGAGTCTCCTTCTCCCTCTGCCCCTCCCCCCACTTGTGCACTCTTCTCTCAAATAAATAAATAAAATCTTAAAAAAAAACCAAAAAGGAGTTATTTCCTTAATATTTTGGTAAGATCAATCAGATTATTACTTTATACAACTATCAACAGCTAAGGGGCGCCTGGGTGGCTCAGTCAGTTAAGCGTCTGCCTTCGGCTCAGGTCATGATCCCAGGGTCCTGGGATCGAGCCCCACATCAGGGCTCCCTGCTCAGCGGGGAGTCTGCTTCTCCCTCTGCCTCTGCCTGCCGCTCTGCCTACTTGTGCTCTCTCTATCTCTCTGTCAAATAAATAAATAAAATCTTAAAAAAAAAAAAAAAAAAAAACTATCAACAGCTAACATGCTTCAGTTAGGAGTTCCAAAACAGGCATTAAGATTTCAGTCAACCATATAAGAGGAATTATCCAAATGCAGTAATTGAAGAATTCTGTATTCAGATTAATGTTAAATTCCCACTAACTCAATGTCTAGAACAACCTGTTCCCTTGTGCTGACATAAAAAGTAATGACTAAAACTTGGAACAAATTACTTAATACCTGAGACTCAATTCCCAAATTCTTCTGAGCATTGATTCTAAGAGCCAATCTCTTAGCAATTTCTAATTTCTCAGCATTTCCTGCAGTTGGAGCAGGAACACTAGATGTTCCAGGAGCAGCCATATCTTTAACTCTCTTCTTTGAATTAAACATACTTTCAATTTGTTCATCAATCTAAATAAGAAAAAGAAAGATTAATAAAAATTGGATTAAAAATACCAATTTAGATATATCCACAGAAACTAATAAAGACTATTTCTATCAAATGGCTAGAATTAGACACTTATATATGTTAATTCAACCACACAGATCAAGAGGAAAATAGACCAGCTATTTGTTGAGGGTGGCACATTTTTAAAAATCAGTTACCTATGGCAGGAAAAAGAAAGAAAAGAAAAAGAGAAAGAGAAAGAAAACAGATACAATGCCACATGAACCAAGTGAGCACACTCCTAAGTGGTCCAGAAAATACATCCCAGTTTAGCAATTGAGGAACATGTGCTGTCAAGACAGAGCACCCAACATGATGCAGCTGAGATATAAGTATGACTTGCGGATAAATTAAACTGCAATGAAAAAGGCTGGAAAAAAGGGCAGTATAACTCAAGGCCAGTAGGCCACTAAAAATACAGTCAACAGTTCTCATGGGGAATGGTCCATGTTTCTAAGATGGGAATCCCCAAATCCTTCCCAACTTCTAAAGTATAAATGGGTTTGCCTTAAAAACTGGGTAACAGAAGGGCACCTGGGTGGCTTAGTTGGTTAAGCGTCTGCCTTTAGCTCAGGTCATGATCCCGGGGTCCTGGAATAGAGCCCCACGACGGGCTCCCTGCTTAGTGGAGAGTCGGGCTTCTCCCTCTTCCTCTGCCCCTCCCCACTCATGTTCTCTCTCTCTCTCCCAAATAAATAAAATCTTTAAAAAAAAATTGGGTAACAGAATCAGAAAAGAAGGCTTTATTGTTTTATTCCTTTGAACCAAAAAAGGAAAAACAGTAAGGCTGTTTTCCCCATCAAAGCAAGAACAAAGGGTGAATACCTCAGCTCTTCCAGGAGCCATATGAGTCCAGCTGCAACTGTGTCATTCTAAGGCTGGAAACATTTACCTCATAGGCTATTTGCATTTCCTTTTAAAGATGCCTTCTGCCCAACAATGACTACTGACAATGCCAACTAAAGAGATACAAACCCCTTTATATACTTAAATTAGGCTAATAAGGCCTTATCTGCTAAAACTCAAATGCAGAGAAGAGCTTGTGTAGGGTTTTAAAAATTAATTAGGTGGGGCACCCGGTGGCTCAGTCAGTTAAAGTGTCTGAATCTTGATTTCAGCTCAGGTCATGATCTCAGGGCTGTGAGATCGAGCCCCGCATAGAGCTCCGCTCAGCGCTGATTCTGTTTAAGATTCTCTCTCTCCCTCTCCTTCTGCCCTCCTCCCCACTCATGCGCACTGTCTCAAATAAATAATCTTAAAAAAAAAAAAATTAACCAGAGAAAGAACCGATATATTTCATATAATGAGATTCAAAATAATGTTCAAAGTAACAAAAAAACTGAGGTGGTTTTTTGGGGGACCTGGGTGGCTCAGTTGGTTAAAGCATATGACTTTTTTTAAAAAATTATTATTGAGAGAGAGAGTGAATGAGAGAGAGAGAGATCGAGCACGAGCAGGGGGGAGCGGCAGGAAGAGGGAGAGGGAGAGGCAGGCTCCCCACTGAGCAGGGAGCCTGACATGGGGCTCGATCCCCGGACTCCAGGATCATGACCTAAGCCAAAGGCAGCCGCCCAATTGACTGGGCCACCCAGGCTCCCCTAAAGCATATGACTCTTGATTTCTCCTCAGGTCATGATCTCAGGGTTGTAAGATCGAGCCCTCAGTTGGGCTCGGCGCTGGGTGTGTATCCTGCTTAAGATTCTCTCTCTCCCTCTCCCTCTGCCCCTATCCCCCTAAAGAGAAAACAAAACTGAGGTGTTTTCAAAGCAAGGCCATAAATTCTTTAATAGTCTTCCCCTTCAAAATGTGGAGTCTCTCCTTGAGTGTGGGCTGGACTTAACGACATATTTCTAAGAACAGAATAAAGTAGTAGTGCCAGTGTGTGTTTTTAGACATTAGTCATAAAAGGCCTTAAGGCTTCCTCTTTGCCCACTCCTTCAGCTCACTCACTTTGGGAGAAGCCAACTGCCATGTTATAAGGACACACAGGCAGAGAAAAGAAAAGAGGTATCCTGGGCGCCTGGGTGGCTCAGATGGTTAAGCGTTTGCCTTCGGCTCAGGTCATGATCTCAGGGTCCTGGGATCGAGTCCCGCATCGGGCTCCCTGCTCCTTGGGAGCCTGCTTCTCCCTCTGCCCCTCATGAATAAATAAATAAAATCTTTAAAAAAAAAAAAAAAAAGAAAAGAGGTATCCTGACAAAAGCACAGTGAGTGAGCCATCTCGAAAGAATATGATCCTGTATCAGTCAAGCCTTCAGAAGGCCATGCCTTGGGACAACAGCTTTACTGCAACCTCAATGAGACCCTAAGACAGAACTACAAGCTAAACTGCTCCTGATTTCCTACCCCAAAGGAAATGTGAGATAATAAATGTTTGTTGTTTTAACCTACAACATTTTGACTGATTTGTTACACCATAACCAATAACTAAAACACTGACTTAATTAAATTTTAAGCCAGTATGGTATATTAGAAAGAAATGGTATAGGGTTAATGAGAGATCTGGGGTCTGGTGCTGTCTGTGCTTAACAGCCAATGTGGTTGTGGGCCAAATACTTTTTCTGGGCTTCAAATTCCTCAAACGACAAGATTACATTGAATTCCTGATTCTAAAATTATGTCCTAAGCTCAGGTTTAATACAGTATAATGTACAATATTATATATATATATATATATATTAAAAAAACACCTTCTATAATCAATGACCAAATGTGTTAGAGCATTTCTGAGTTAAAGTTAAACACGCTTCTTGAATGGAGGATTTTACACATCCTTTGATACGTTAATACCACTACTAGTAGTATACACTAGGGATACTTTCCAAAATTATTTTATAATGAAAACATGCTCTTCTAAAGCTCAAGCTTCTTTGGGTTCCAAAGGATACTCTGTGAAACCCTGAATTTGCTGAGTCCTCAGCGTCCCTCTTCACTGGGTCACAAATAATGCCATTAGCTAAGACCATGAGCTCTGAAGTAAGAATGGAATGGGTACAGGGCCCAGTTCATCCCATTAATTGCTATGTAAATCTGAAAAGATTATTTCCTTCTAAATCTCAGTCTCTTCAATTATAAAATGGGAATACTCTTGAGTATCTACCTTGTCTGGATAATGTGCAGAAGTAAATGAAATAATCCCTGTAAAACATCTGACACAATGCATGGCACTCAGTAACACTCAAAAGTGCTATTATTGTTTTTGTTTTTTAAGGAAACTCTACTACACCCAATGTGGGTGGAGCTTACACTCACTACCTCAAGATCAAGAGTCGCATGCTCTACCAACTGAGCCACCCAGGTGCCCCGCTGACTATTGTTAATGACGATATTCTGTAATGATTAAGTTTAACGCAATAAAAATACTAGTACTAATATTATTAAAGACATGGGGAGCCAGGTACTCTTCATACCACTACAGGGGATGCAGACTAGTATTCACTTTGCAGGAGGACAATCTGACAATGTTTCAGAACCAAATTAGATAACCCTTTTGGTCTAGCAATTCTATTTACGCTACTCAACCTCAAAACTTAATCTGATGAATGTGCAAAATTAAATGCACAAGGATAAGCTGTAAAATACCATTTATGATAATATATTCCAAATATGAATATATAGAAACAACCCACATATTCAAAATTAGGGTTTGATTAAACTGTGGAATATCCATATAATGAAATATTATGTAACCAGTAAGAATAATATAAGAATGAGGGGTGCCTAGGTGGCCCAGTCAGTTCAGCATCCTACTCTTGATTTCGGCTCAGGTCATGATCTCAAGGTCATGGGATTAAGCCCTGGTAGGGCTCTGTGCTCAGCAGGGAGTCTGCAGGAGATTCTCTCCTACCCCTCCCTCCACTCGTGCACGTTCTCTCTCTCTCAAAATAAATAAATCTTTAAAAAATTCATTAAAAGAAGAATGTAAGAATCAATTTACTAAAACGAGAAGATTTCAACCTAAGACTGTTGTTGTAAAGGTTTATAAAGCAGTATGGCCTCATTTTTATGAAAATACATATATATGGGTAGGACATTATGAGACTATACAGAGAGACAGAGAGAGGGAGAGAGAGAGAAAGGTTTGGGAAGTGCACACATCAAAAAGGTTTGCAATAACTGGCTACCTCAACAAGCAAATGGTAAGACCTCCAGGACGAAAGCAACAATGCTTCAACTGACACGAATGAGGCTTAGAAAAAGGACACTTACGTCAACTGCAGCATCCTCATCATCTGAATCTTGCAGACCAAGAGCCGCTTTTTGCAACTTCTTCCTCTCATTAGCCAAAGCTTGTTCTGTTTCATCAAACTTGAATCCCTTACCAGAGAACCCACTACTCTTTTTAATTATTTTCCCTTCCTTTCAAGGAAAAACAAAAAAGTTAATTTCATACTAAAAAACGTTAGTGTTCAGGAACTTAGGAGTAATTAAGTATTTTTCAAAGCAGTGCATACCAATGTAACAAAAACACTTCATCTAGCACATGAACAACAAAAAAAGAACTCTACATAATACTGGGTTGAAGCAAAAGAAAGGATTTTGTTTTCACTCCTTTCCCCCCCTCTCTAAAGAGATAAAATAATCCTATCAAGGTTTACAAGTATTAAATATTCAAGATTTACAACACAATAATGAGCTGCATAAAAATAATGGGAGTTAAAAAAAAAACTCACAGTGGGGCGCCTGGGTGGCTCAGTCGGTTAAGCGACTGCCTTCGGCTCAGGTCATGATCCTGGAGTCCCGGGATCGAGTCCCATATCGGGTTCCTTGCTCAGCAGGGAGTCTGCTTCTCCCTCTGACCCTCCCCCCTCTCATGTGCTCTCTCTCTCTCATTCTCTCTCTCAAATAAATAAAATCTTTAAAAAAACAAAAAAAACAAAAAAAAACTCACAGCTTTCTGCTGATCTTTGAAATCACTCCAAAGTTTCTCCAGATCAGGAGGCACTGCAGTTCCTGACAATTCAAGAGCTTTAATTATGTCACCGGCATAGCGAGCTTGATCTTCTGTGATAAAAGTATACGCATAACCCTAATGAATGATGAAAAAGTGGAACTATTAGGCACTAACAATAAGACTCTTACTCAGATCACAAGATAAAATCTGACCCACCTAATAAATCCTCTTAAGACTAACTTCATTACTAAAGAATTTAAAAAAACAGAAGAGTCCTACTAAATTCTTTAATGCTTCAAAGTGAAATATCTATGTTTAATATTTAAAAATAAGCAAAACCAGAAAATTTCTAATTTCTTCATGTATAAATAGAAATATATGATTTTAGATAAATGCACAAATGCACTGTCACATATATGGATTTTAATATAGCACATTATCTTTCCCCCTTTTGTTTTGCATTCCCTTCCTACACTACCTACTGCACCACTCTACCCCAACTAACTTATATTAACTTTCTAGGATTTACCTTTCCATATAATTTTTCCCTTACATAATTTTTTAAGACCAGTAAAAGATAAAAAAAAAACAATTTATGGTGTGTGTGCATATATGTATATGTATGTGTATGTATACATGTATGTACAACTCTACCCTTTCTCTTGCCTGAACCAAAAAGCTCCTGGAGGGACGCCTGGGTGGCTCAGTTGGTTAAGCGTCTGTCTTCAGCTCAAGTCACAATCCCAGGGTCCTGGGATTGAGTCCCGCATCAGGCTCCTTGCTCAGCGGGGAGCCTGCTTCTCCCTCTGCCTGCCGCTCCCCCTGCTTGTGCTCTTGCTCCCTCTGACAAATAAATTAAATCTTAAGGAAAACAAAAAGCTCCTGGAGACATGTGAAACCCTAGGCTTTAGAAAACCCCAGGGAGATGATGTAGCTGACTTCATCTTTTTATATATGTATATGTGTGTACAACACATGTATATATACACACATGTGTATATATACACAACATACACATATACCCAACATGCATACATATATACATACACATATACAAAAATTTTTTATATACAAAAATGAAGTTAACCTAAGGTTTCACATTTCTCTGGTAGGGGCAGGGTAGTTGTAGAGGTGACATTCTGATCGTGGTGTACTGTTCCTCTACTCCCAGCTTTAGCCTTTCTCTTGCTTGAACCAAAAAGCTCCTGGAGAAATGTGACAAATTTTAAAACATGCCTTAATATAGTATTCCAGGTATATCTAACTACCACAATTGACCCGTGGCCTGCTTTTGTACTGCCCATGAACTCTTTAAGAATGGTAACACTTCTTTTTTAAGGTTTGTGTACACACACACACACACAAACCCAAATGACAGAGACTGTATGTGGACCAAAAAGGCTACAATTTTTACTACATGCTCCTTTTATACACTTTCCCAAATCCACAGAATAACTCAGGTTAAAATAATAAAAGCCATCACTACTTATTAGCTATGCAAGCTTGGGTGTGGGCAACTAACTTAACTTCCATGTGCCTTAGCTTTTCTCATCTATTAACTGGAATAATATTATTTACCTTGAAGGGAAACTGTGAGGATAAAGTAAGACTATGTATGTGAAAAGCACTGAAAACAGCGTCTGGAACTCAGTAAGTACTACATAAATATATCCTATTATTATTAATATTGCTTCACAATATAGAAATGTCCAGGGGCGCCTGGGTGGCTCAGTCGTTAAGCGTCTGCCTTTGGCTCAGGTCATGACCCCAGGGTCCTGGGATCGAGCCCCGCATCGGGCTCCCTGCTCGGCGGGAAGCCTGCTTCTCCCTCTCCCACTCCCCCTGCTTGTGTTCCCTCTCTCACTGTCTCTCTGTCAAATAAATAAAATCTTAAAAAAAAAAAAAAGAAATGTCCAGGGTTGGAATATCAAATATATCATCATCAATGCTTCCAACAACAGAATATTCTGCTACCTTCAAAAAGAATGACTTGGACTACATACTTACCAGACTACAGGTGAGTTTAAAAAGCAAGTAATATACATAGCATATGGAGTGGGACAGGGAAGTAATGAGAAAAAAGGGTGATAGTTTTGGGGAAGTATATTTATGATCCTACATTTTAAAAACAGTAATGAAACGGGTGCCTGGGTGGCTCAGCTGGTTAAGCATCTGCCTCCGGCTCTAGGACAGAGGATCCCGGCTCAGCAGGAGTCTGCTTCTCCCTCTCCCTCTGACCCTGCCCCCTGCTTGTGCTCTCTCTCTCAAATGAATAAAATAAATAAATTTTTAAAAATCTAAAAAAACAGTAATGAAAGATCCCAAACTATATGCATGTATGTATGTACACACACAGAAATTTTTAGGTAGGGTAAAATAAAAAACCCTAAAAGAGGATATAAACAATTAACACTATCTGCCTAAATACAATGGCTAGTTATCTGATAATTTTAATACTACTACATATAGAAATGAGTATCAACTAGTCCCCATACTCTGAGGACTGATCATTTTCAAAATGTCCCCGTAACTCCTATTATATACTCCTTAAAATCCTTAAAAAAAAAAAACAACCCTATATTTTAAATATAATGGAAATCAACTTTAAAAAATTCTTTTTACTTTATTGCCTGCTCTTCCAGTCCGTCCTGCTCTGTGCACATAATCCTCATAATGGTTGGGGCAGCTGTAATTCACTACAAGAATCAGATGTTTTACATCTAGACCTCGGGCAGCAACAGAAGTAGCTACGAGAAGTTTGCAGGTCCCATTCTTAAAGTCATTTATGATGCTATCTCTGTCATATTGATCAATACCTGCAAGTAAATTAAAAAAAAAGTTATAAAACCACACAATGCAATTAAATTTTTCATTTCCTCCAGCACAGAAATAAGTGCAGAGTAAAGAATAAATCCAACGTACATTGACCACACGTCCACCAACAATGGTATAAAAAATAAAACACTAAGGAAATTTAATGGCAAGACCAAAGGCTACTGCTATCAACTCATTTATGAATCTTCCAAATCTGCCCTTGTTTGGCACCCTTTCTTGCAGAAGCCCCACATCAGATTCATTGACCTATACCTGTTTAGGAAATAAAAGAAGAAAAAGCAGGTACATTCAGCCTACATTAACAGGATTCAGATCTTTCTCCTTCTCCTATGAGTTAATTAGAGCCTTGATCATTTTTTTCCCAAGCAGCAGAAGCATCAATCAAATGGGACACTGTTAGAAATGCAAAATCTCAGGTCCTACCCATAACTACTGAATCAGATTCTGTATTTTAACAAGATCCTTAGGTGATTACACATTCCTATTAAAGTCTGAAATACAATGGTTAAAAAGTATACACCCAATTGGGTATCTCTTAAATGTTACCCAAAGATGACTGATAAAGGAGAATATAAAATGCTAAAATGTTCTAGTACAGATACTCAGACCACAAACTGATTTTATGATGGAAAATTTCTAGTAATTACAAAATGGAATGGGGTAAATTCTCAAACCGTGAAATTCAATTCTGCAGCAGGACATATTCTAAGGCTTCACATATGATCTGAGTTTAAAATACAAAGAATACTTAGTATCTAAGTATGTATCAATGTTAATTAATATTATTACCTAAAATTTAAATGTACTATTCAAAGACTGAATAAAAGAAAAGTATTTGGGGGGCGCCTGGGTGGCTCAGTCGTTAAGCGTCTGCCTTCGGCTCAGGTCATGATCTCAGGGTCCTGGGATTGAGCCCCACTTCGGGCTCCCTGCTCAGCGGGAAGCCTGCTTCTCCCTCTCCCTCACTTGTATTCCCTCTCTCGATGTGTCTCTGTCAAATAAATAAATAAAATCTTAAAAAAAAAAAAAAAAAAGAAAGTATTTGGATCTAATGTGAAAACAAGTGGAATCTAACATTGAACCCAAAAGTCTTGTAAAAAAATTAATGGAATCAGTATTAATATAAATTTAAAATTAAAAGGTACCAAAGCTTTTACTTTAGACTGACGTATCCTGACTACCTAACTCAATGGCACATACCTTATTCCATGAGCTAAGTGAAGTATATGGAATACCTGCCCAGCAGCAATTAACCCTCTTCCTTTTAAACATACCTCAAGTTTGTTCAAATATCCACCCAACACATAGTCATGTATATCAAATCAGAGATGAGCCTCATTCTCAGTTTTAGGAGGTAAATGAACCCCTCTCAAACGTTCTGTGCTAAGGCTGCCTTTATAGTCTTAAAATCAATAAGGATTAAGGGGCGCCTGGGTGGCTCAGATGGTTAGGCATCTGCCTTCAGCTCAGGTCACGATCTCGGGGTCCTGGGATCGAGTCCCGCATCGGGCTCCTTGCTCAGCGGGGAGCCTGCTTTTCCCTCTGCCTGTCACTCCCCCTGCTGTACTCTCCCTCTCTTTCTGGCAAATAAATAAATAAAATATTTTTTAAAATAAATAAATAAATAATAAGGATTAAATCCAGAGAGGTTGGGGCACCTGGGTGACTCAGTTGTTAAGCGTCTGCCTTCGGCTCAGATCATGGTCCCAGAATCCTAGGATCGAGCCCTGCATCGGGCTCCCTGCTCAGCGGGAAGCCTGCTTCTCCCTCTCCCACTCCCCCTGCTTGTGTTCCCTCTCTTGCTGTGTCTCTCTCTGTCAAATAAATAAAATCTTAAAAAAAAAAAAAGTCCAGAGAGGTTTACTTTACGTAAGTCATCTCTATCAATATTTAATGTATTGGAAACTAGAACTGGAGCACCCGGGTGGCTCAGTCAGTTAAGCGTCTGGCTTCAGGTCAGTTCATGATCTCAGGGTCCTGGGATCGAGCCCTGTGTCAGGCTCCACTCTCAGTGGGGGAGTCTGCCTATCCCTCTCCCTCTGCCCCCCCTACCACTCATGCTCTCTGTCTCTCTTAAATAAATAAAATCTTAAAAAAAAGAAACCAGAACAGGGCACCTGGGTGGCTCAGTTGGTTAAGCAACTGCCTTCAGCTCAGGTCATGATCCTGGAGTCCCGGGATCGAGTCCTGAATCGGGCTCCCTGCTCAGCGGGGAGTCTGCTTCTCCCTCTGACCCTCCCCCTTCTCATGCTCTATCTCATTCTCTCTCTCTCAAATAAATAAATAAAACCTTAAAAAAAAAAAAAAGAACAGAGAAAAAATTTAAAGTACTTATTAACTTACTTAAAAATAAAAATAAAGCAATTACATATTACAATTGAAAATTTTTTGTGAAAAATAACCCTTCCAAAATAGTAAAATAATTTATTAAGATGCTTCACAACTTTGTAAATCTCTTTAGTGTCTGGCTTAGTAGAGGAGAGTTGGCATGTCATATCTTTTGCATCCAATCTGGTGCAATATAACATGCCACAAAACCTTTAGAAAACTCCTCTATATACACTCCTAAAAGAATGAAAGTGGAAAAGGCAAAGATCGTGGTGAGGTTATTACACAAATACTTGTGATCTCATGAACCCCTGAAATTCTCAGAGACCCTCAGGGGTCCCAGTACAATACTTTAAGAACCATTAGTCATTCGCCTGGCTTACAAATGATTTAGGCATAAGCATGTGATGCAGTTCTGATGAAAGAGATAAGAGAAGTACAGAAAAAGGGATTATGGGGGAAAATGTCCTTACAGAAAAAACACATTTCTGGGGTGCTTGGGTGGCTCAGTGGGTTAAGCGTCTGCCTTCAGCTCAAGTCATGATCTCGGGGTCCTGCGATCGAGTCCTGCACTGGGCTCCCTGCACAGCAGGGAGTCTGCTTGTCCCTCTACCCCTCCCCCCACTGGTGCTTGCTCTCCCTCTCTCCCAAATCAATAAACATCTGAAAAAAAAAGAAAAAGAAAAAACATACATTTGCCCCAGTGAAGGAAAGGCTATTTATTGGACCAACCCTCCTGCAGAAAACAACTATGAATTCTAACCAAAATGTTAAAAAAAAAAAAAAAAAAAGAAAACTACTTGAAGGCACAAGACAGTGACTAAAAGCAAGCAAAAACTGGAATTTCTGACATATGGAATAATATAATGGCACTCCCTGAGTTTAAAGGATTTTATTTATTTACTTTAAAGATCTTGCTTGGGGAAAGGCCCCGGGATGCCAAGGAGGGAAGTCAAACTTAAACAGTAAGGCTTACTGACAAGAAGAAAAAGAAGAAAGAGTTCAAGACAAACTCAGGATCAGAAAAATAGGAGCTAAATCCAAGAAAGAACAACAGAGTAGGCATGCTCCAATATGTGGCCGCTAAACTATGCATGCATGGGACAATCCAAGCAGCCTAGCTATAGCTAAAAGAAATGAACAGAGATTTCAGATGTTGCCCATTAAAAAAAGACGAGTTTCAAATAAGGGTTCAATCAAGTTATCACCTTATTAAAACAAAACACAACACTCTTAAAGAAAATATAAGAGAATTCAGACCGAATAATGTATCATTCATAAAGCCCAGTACACAAACCAAAACTACTGGACAAAAAAATTTTAAATATATAAAACAAAATCAAAAGAAAAGACAATCAATAGAAACTGACTTCAGATGACCAAGATGTTATGATTAATAGTCAAAGATTTTAAAGCAACTGTCTTAACTATGGTCAAGGAAAAATTTTCAAATGTGCATAATGGATGGCCAGGAAATCTAATTAGAGAAATAAGAAAATATAAGAGAGCCAGTTGTAAATTCCAGAACTAAAAAAATGCATTATCTGAATATAAAAATTCACTGGATGGACTTAACAGCTGGTAAGAGATGGCAAAAAGGAAACCGTGAACTTCTTGAAGATAGAGTTAAGAAATGACCCAATCCTGGGGTGCCTGGGTGGCTCAGTCGTTAAGCCTCTGCCTTCAGCTCAAGTCATGATCCCAGGGTCCTGGGATCAAGCCCCGCATCACTCCCTGCTCAGCGGGGAGCCTGATTCTCCCTCTCCCACTCCCCCTGATTGTGTTCCCTCTCTCGCTGTGGCTCTGTCAAATAAATAAATAAAATCTATTAAAAAAAAAATGACCCAATCTTAATTAAGGAGGGGAGAAGAAGGTTGAAAACCCAAAGTGAACAAGGATCAAAGATATGTGAGACAGTATTAAAGGACTGAACATACACATAATTGAAGTCCCAAAAAGAGAAGAAAAATAGCGCAGGAAAAAAAACCTGAAAAACTAATAGTCAAGATTTTCCCAAATGTATCACAAACTATATCCCAAGGAAATAAATTTACAGATTCTATAAGCTCAGTGAACCACGAGTAGACTAAATACAGTAAGTACATACACTTACCATATGACCCAGCAATCCCATTCCTGGTTATCTACCCTACAACAACGAAAACTGTTCACACAAAAATCTGCAGCTGAACATTCAATAGCAGCTCTATTCATATTTGAATATGAATAGTGGCTGTCGGCTGGGTGACCAATTCTTGACTTTGACTCAGGTCATGATCCTGGGGTCCTGGGATTGAGCCCCATATCCAGTTCCACACTCAGCAAGGAGTCTGCTCCAGGATTCTCTCTCTCCATCTCCTGCTGCTCCTCCCCTGCCCATACTCGCTCTCTCTCTCTCTCCCCCAAATAAATAAGTAAATCTTTAAAAATATAAATAAATAAAATTTAAAAAAAAACTGGGAACACCCCAATTTCTTCAGCGAATGAAGAGATACACAAACAGTGGTACATCCACAATAAACAATGCTGGGCGATAAAAGAAATGAACAAATTCAGTGGGTCTCAAAGTCATTATGCTGAGTGAAAAAGCCAAGTGCATAATGTATGTCCTATATTTACATATATTCTTATAAGAACACATCAGTGGTTGCCAGGCGTTATAAACAGGATTTTTTAAATTACTTTTTAGTTACTTTTAAAGGTACAGGACAAGGGAACCTTGGGGGGTGATGGAACCATTCCATATTCTGATTATGATGTATCCTGTGGGATGACTAAAGCGGCAATAAAACCGAGAAACAGCCCAGGTGTCAACAGCAATAAACTAAGCAAACTGGGGTAGATTTATATAAAAGAGCATTAACAACAAAAGCAAGAACTCAGAAACACATGCTGATTGAAAAATAACATGACACAAAAAGGTTCAGAAAATATGATTCCATTTATCTCAAATTCTAAATACAACAAATATATGTTGGGAAAAAATATACAAAATGGTTGCCTCTGGGGGTGAGACCAGGAATTAATAGAGGAAAAGTTCTAAGGTATATCTGAATAGAGGTTTGGATTTCACAACTTATATACATTTTTCAAAACTCATCAAATGGCACGCTTAAGATATGTACATTTCACTACAGTTTACTGATAATTTATTAAAGAAAAAATGTGGGGGGCACCTGGCTGGCGCAGTTGGGAGAGCATGATTCTTGATCTCAGGGTCATGAATTTGAGCCCCACACTGGGGGTAGAGTTTACTTAAAAAATAAAAAAATAAAATGAACTTGTGTTAACCATCTACATATTGAAGTGAAATGCACTGATGCTAAAACTTAAACTTACTTACAAACTTATCAAAAAACTAAGAAACAGGGGCGCCTGGGTGGCTTAGTCGGTTAAATGTCTGCCTTCAGCTCAGGTCATGATCCCAGGGTCCTGGGATCCACCCCACATCTGCACTGGGCTTCCTGCTCAGTGGGGAGCCTGCTTTTCCCTCTCCCTCTGCCTGCAGCTCCGCCTGCTTCTGCCCTCTCTCTCTCTCGGTCAAATAAATAAAATCTTAAAAAAAAAAAAAAAAAAAACCTAAGAAACATGATGAGTAGGTAGAACAGATGGCTAAAGCTATGAAAGAGGAATACAAAAAAATGTTGGTTGTAGAATCTAATATTGGAATTCAAGGGTGTTCCTTATATAATTTTGTCAGATTTTGTGTTTAAAAATTTTGGTTATAAAAATAAGGGGAAAAAAGACAGACATATGGAAAAGTCTTCTTCCTCTGCAAGTTGCCTGGATACAAAAGTGATGATTAAAACTGCAGAAGCCTTTTGGAGTCATGAAAAAAGTTGGCTTAACAACTAAGTTAACACACTCAGAATGGCAGTACAGAAACTACAGTGACAGTGAGCCACTGAAGGAAACAATATGGAGTCTACTTCGCCATCAGATTTCATGTTTTGTAAAATAATAAAAATTTCTCATGCTTTAAGGCAGCTGAGCTAGTTTTGTTTTGTTTTGTTTTTTTCTTGAGAGAGAGAGCAAGCACAAGCGGGGGGGGGAGGGGCAGAGGGAGAGAATCTTAAACAGGCTCCACACCCAGCAGACGGCCCTTGTGGGGCTCGACCTCACAATCCTGAGATCATGACCTGAGCTGAAATCAAGAGTCGGACACATAGCCAACTGAGCTACCCAGGCGCCCCCTGAGTTTTTTCTGTTATTTGCAGAAAAAATAAAAAACTAACTGGTATTAATACTACAAGTACAAGGCCTCAATGAAGCACTCTACCCTATAAAAAAATGCCTCTGTTCTCATATATCATAATTACCCAGAAGTAGAAACCAGTGTGTTGCTCTAACTTCATCATTATTTACTCTATTAGATGCATTATGGGTTTCATTATTTTTTAAGATTATTTTTTTAAAGATTTTATTTATTTGACAAAGAGAGACAGCAAGAGAGGGAACAAAAGCAGGGGGAGTAGGAGAGAGAAGCAGGCTTCCCACCCAGCAGAGAGCCCAATGCGGGGCTCAATCCCAGGACCCTGGGATCATGATCTGAGCTGAAGGCAGATACTTAACAACTGAGCCACCCAGGTGCCCCCAATTTGAGACAGTGAGAGAGCGAACGAGCGGGGGGAGAGAGGCAGAGGAAGAGACAGAAGCAGACTCTACGCTAAGCAGGAAGCTCCCCTACCTCCGGCCTTCACTCCTCCCCTACTAGATCTGAAATCTTGAAGAACTACAGGTAGCTCTACAGAACACAAAGCATGCAGACCATCTCTGAGCTTCCTTCTCACTATGCATCACACTACGTATTAGGTATAAAATGCACATTAATTTCATGTGGAGATTAGGAATTTTGTGGTTATACCCTTTAATTCTTAAAAAACCCTAAATACGCCTGGGTGGCTCAGTCGTTAAGCATCTGTCATCAGAGAGAATGAAATCCATCTGCAACAATGTGGACGAAACTAGAGGGTATTACACTAAGCGAAATAAAAGCGAAATAAGTCAGTAAGAGAAAGACAAATACCATATGATCTTACTCATATGTGGAATTTAAGAAACAAAACAGAGGACCGTAGGCGAAGGGAGGGAAAAATAAAACAAGATGAAATCAGAGGGGGAGGACAAACTATAAGAGATTTTTAATTATAAGAAACAAACTGAGGGTTACTAGAGGGGAGGGGAGTGGAGGGGATGGGGTACCTGGGTGATAGACATTAAGGAGGGCATGTGCTGTAATGAGCACTGGGCATTATATAAGACTGATGAGTCACTGACTTTTTCCTCTAAAACTATTAATACATAATATGTTAATTGAATTGAAATTTTTTTAAAAATCGCAGAAGACATCCACATGGTCGATAAACAACTGAAAAGATGCTCAACATCACTTATCAGGGAAATGAAAATCAAAACTACAGTGAGGGGCCCCTGGGTGGCTCAGTCATTAAGTTTCTGCCTTCGGCTCTGGTCATGATCCTAGGGTCTTGGGATCGAGCCCCACATCGGGCTCCCTGATCAGCGGGAAGCCTGCTTCTCCCTCTCCCACTCCCCCTGCTTGTGTTCCTTCTCTCGCTGTGTCTCTCTGTGTCAAATAAATAATAAATAAAATCTTAAAAATAAAAAACAAACAAGCAAAAACTACAATGAGATATCACTTCACACCTGTCAGAAAGGCTAAAATCAACAACCCAAGAAACAAGTGTTGGTAAGGATGTGGAGAAAAAGGAACCCTCAAGCACTGTTGGCGGACAGATTCCCCAAAAACTTAAAAACAGAACTACCCTAGAAGGCTAACAAGATGGCAGAGGAGTAGACCTAAATTTCATCTGGTCCCAGGAATTCAGCTAGTTATCAAACCATTCTGAACACCTATGAACTCAACAGGAGATCAAAGAAAAGAATAGCAGCAACTCTATGAACAGTAAAGCGACTACTTTCTGGAAGGTAGGATATGCGGAGGGAGCCTCCGTCAGTCGGCTACCAGCAAGTAATAGAGCAGCGGTGCACAAAATAGGAACTTTTAGAAGTCGGCTCCAGTGAGGGACGTCGCTCCAGTGGCTAAGCAGGGGGGTGGAACCCTCGCTGGGATAGTGTGGTCTCAGGACGCTCAGGGTCACAGGAAGACAGGATGCCTGACTGTGGCAGAGCTCCCAGGTATCAGAGGGGGCAAAGCCGGCTGCAAACAGTGAGCCCACGAGTGGGCTCTCAGCTTGGGGTTGCCACGACTGTGATCCCCAGCACAGTCGGGCCACTGCTCTTTGAGCCGGGGCCCAACAAGCAACAGAACTGGGGAGATTCCCCTTCCTCCCGCAGAGACAAGCGGCACGGGAGCATGCCGTAGGAATCTGCTGGGTTTGGAGACTCCAATTGGGGCCGTGTGATGCTCGGTCACAGGCCAGGAGAGCACAGAGTGCGGCCAAAGACCAGGGAGACAGGAATGACTGCTTTACTCTAAGGTCACACCAAGGAGTGGGGCCCCAAGAGAGACAGAAAGCGAGGGAACATAAGCAGGGGGAATGTGAGAGGGAGAAGCAGGCTTCCCCCTGAGCAGAGAGCCTGATGCAGGGCTCGATCCCAGCACCCTGGGATCACGACCTAAGCCGAAGGCAGACGTTTAACTGAGCCACCTAGGCGCCCCTTCGCATCTTCGAAAGCTGTACAGACAGCCTTCAGAGGAAACCCGAGCTGAGTACCTAGCATGGCCCCTGGCAAGGGCAGTTCAATTCTGCCTGGGGCAAAAACACTTGAGAATCACTGTAACAGGTCCCTCCCCCAGAAGATCAGCAAGAACATCCAGCAAAGACCAAGTTTACTGATCAATGAGAACTGCAAAACTCCAGCGCTAGGGGTATACAGCACACAGAATTCATGGCTTTTCCCCCCATGATTCTTTAGTCTTTCAAAGTTAAGTTTTTAAATTTTCTTCATTTTTTTCTTTTTCTATTTTTTTTTTTAATTTTTCTCCTTTCCTTTTTCAACGAACTTATCAATTCCTTTTTAAAATCTTTTTTAATTTTCATTTTTATACTCATACTCCATCCCTTCACTGTATTTACCCTTATTTTTGGATATATGTATGTTTTTCTTTCTTTAAAATTTTGGGAGGCAGTTCCTTCTAAGAGACCAAAATACACCCAAAATCTAGTGTGTGGCTCTGTTCTATTCACCAGCCTGATCATTTTTTTTTCCCTCTTCCCCCCAGTTTTGGGTCTCTTCTGATTTGTTTGGTGTATGTTTTTCTGGGGTCGTTTTTACCCTTTTAGCATTTCATTCTCTCATTCATCTATTCTTCTCTGGACAAAATGACAAAATGGAAAAACTCACCTCAAAAAAAAAAGAACAAGGGGCAGTATTGACTGCCAGGGACCTAATCAACATGGACATTACTCAGATGTTGGAACTAGAGTTCAGAATGACAATTATAAAGATACTAGCTGGGCTTTAAAAAAGCATAGAAGATATGAGAGAATCCCTTCCTGGAGAAATAAAATCTAACCAAGTCATAAACAAAAAGGCTATTAATGAGGTGCAGTCAAAAATGGAGGCTCTAATATTAATGAGGTGCAGTCAAAAATGGAGGCTCTAACTGCTAGGATAAATTATGCAGAAGAGACACTTAGTGATATATAGAAGACCAAATGATGGAGAATAAAGAAGCTGAGAAAAAGAGAGATAAACAACTACTGGATCACAAGGGGAGAATTCGAGAGCTAAATGATACCATAAAGAGAAACAATATTAGAATAATTGGGATCCCAAAAGAATAGGAAAGAGAGAAACAGGCAGAAGGTATACTGAAGAAATTATATCAGAGAACTTCCCTAATTTGGGGAAGGAAACAGGCATCAAAATCTAGGAGGCACAGAGAACCCCCCACAAAAATCAATAAAAATGGGTCAACACCCCAACATCTAATAGTAAAACTTACAAATATCAGAGACAAAGAGAAAATCCTGAAAGCAGCTTGGGACAAGAGGTCTGTAACTTACAACGGTAGGAACATTAGATTGGCAGCAGACCTATCCACAGAGACCTGGCAAGCTAGAAAGGACTGGCATGACATATTCAGGGCACTAAACGAGAAAAATATGCAGCCAAGAATACAATACCCAGCTAGGCTGTCATTGAAAATAGAAGGAGAGATAAAAAGCTTCCAGGAGAAACAGAAAGTAAAAGAATTTGTGATCACCAACCAGCCCTACAAGAAATATTTTTTTTTTTTTTTTTCCTACAAGAAATATTGAAAGGGGTCCTCTAAGCAAAGAGAGAGCCTAAAAGTAACACAGACCAGAAGGGAACACAGACAATATACAATAACAGTCACCTTACAGACAATACAATGGCACTAAATTCATATCTTTCGATAGTTACCCTGAATGTAAATAGGCTAAATGCCCCAATCAAAAGACACAGGGTATAAGATTGGATAAAAAAACAAGACCCATGGATATGCTGTCTGCAAGAGACTCATTTTAGACCCAAAGACACCTCCAGATTTAAAGCAAGGGAGTGGAAAACCATTTACTATGCTAATAATGGACATCAAAAGAAAGCTGGGGTGGCAATCCTTGTATCAGACAAATTAGATTTTAAACCAAAGACTATAATAATAGATGAGGAAGGACACTACATACTTAAAAAGGGTCTATTCAACAAGAAGATCTAACAATTTTAAATATTTATGCTCCTTAACATGGGAGCTGCCAATTATATGAGCCAATTAATAACAAGATCAAAGAAACACATCAACAAAAATATAGTAATAGTAGGGGACTTTAACACCGCCCTCACTGAAACGGACAGATAATATAAGCAAAAGATCAACAAGGAGGGGCTCCTGGGTGGCTCAGTCGTTAAGCGTCTGCCTTCCGCTCAGGTCATGATCCCAGGGTCCTAGGATCAAGCCCCGCATCGGGCTCCCTGCTCCGCGGAAAGCCTGTTTCTCCCTCTCCCACTCCCTCTGCTTGTGTTCCTTCTCTCGCTGTGTCTCTCTCTGTCAAATAAATAAATAAAATCTTAAAAAAAAAAATCAACAAGGAAATAAGGGCTTTAAATGGCACACTGGACCAGATGGACTTCACAGATATATTCAGAACATTCCATCCCAAAGCAACAGACCACATATTCTTTTTGAGTGCACATGGAACGCCCTCCAGAATAGATCACATCCTGGGTCACAAATCAGGTCTCAACTGGTACCAAAAGAGTGGGATCATTCCCTTCATATTTTCAGACCACAATGCTTTGAAATTCGAACTCAATCAGATGAGGAAAGTTGGAAAGAACTCAAATAGTTGGAGGCTAAAGAACATCCTACTAAAGAATGAATGGGTGGCTCAGTCATTAAGCATCTGCCTTCGGCTCAGGTCATGATCCCAGGGTCCCGGGATCGAGCCCCACATCGGGCTCCCTGCTCAGCAGGAAGCCTACTTCTTCCTCTCCCACTCCCCCTGCTTGTATTCCCTCTCTCGCTGTCTCTCTCTGTCAAATAAATAAATAAAATCTTAAAAAAAAAAAAAAGAATGAATGGGTCAACCAGGAAATTAAAGAAGAATTAGAAAAATTCATGGAAACCAATGAAAATGAAAACACAACTGTTCAGAATCTTTGGGATGCAGCACAGGTGGTCCTAAGAGGAAAGTATATAGCAATAAAGCCTTTCTCAAAGAAAGGTCTTAAATACACAACCTAACCCTATACCTGAAGGAGCTGGAGAAAGAACAGCAAATAAAGCCTAAACCTAGCAGGAGAAGAGAAATAATAAAGATCAGAGCAGAAATCAATGAACTAGAAACCAAAAGAACAGTAGAACAGATCAACAAAACTAGGAGCCGGTTTTTCAAAGAATTAATAAGACTGATAAACCCCTGGCCAGACTTACCAAAAAGAAAAGAGAAAGGACCCAAATAAATAAAATCATGAATGAAAGAGGAGAGATCACAACCAATACCAAAGAAATACAAATAATTATACGAACATATTATGAGCAAAACTATATGCCAGCAAATTAGACAATCTGGAAGAAATGGATGCATTCCTAGAGAAGTATAAACTACCTAAACTGACCTAGGAAGAAACAGAAAGGAAATCGAAGCAGTAATCAAAAATATCCCAATAAAACAAGAGCCCAAGGCCAGAAGGCTTCCCAGGGGAATTCTACCAAACATTTGAAGAAGAATTAATACCTATTCTTCTGAAACTGTTCAAAAAAATAGAAATGGAAGGAAAACTTCCAAACTCATTTTATGAGGCCAGCATTAATTACCTTGATCTCAAAACCAGACAAAGACCTCATCAAAAAGGAGAACTACAGGGGTGCCTGGGTGGCTCAGTTGGTTAAGTGGCTGCCTTCAGCTCAGGTCATGATCCCAGGGTCCTGGGATCGAGCCCCACGTCTGGCTCCCTGCTTGGCAGAGAGCCTGCTTCTCCCTCTCCCTCTGTCTACTTGTGCTATCTCTGTCAAATAAATAAATAAAATGTTTAAAAAAAAAAAAAAAGAACTACAGACCAATATCCCTGATGAACATGGATGCAAAAATTCTCACCAAAATATTAGCCAATAGGATCCAACAGTACATTAAAAGGATTATTCACCACGACCAAGGGGGATTTATTCCTGGTCTACAAGGTTGGTTAAACATCTGCAAATCAATGTGATACACTACATTAATAAAAGAAAGAACAAGAACCATATGATAATCTCAATAGATGCAGAAAAAGCATTTGACAAAGTACAGCATCCTTTCTTGATTAAAACTCTTCACAGTGTCGGGATAGAGGGTATATACCTCAATATCATAAAAGCCATCTAAGAAAAACCCACAGCGAATATCATTCTCAATGGGGAAAAACTGAGAGCTTTCCCCCTAACGTTAGGAACGTGGCAGGGATGTCCACTATCACCACTGCTGTTCATCATAGTACTAGAAGTCTTAGCCTCAGCAATCAGAGAACAAAAAGAAATAAAAGGCATCTGAATCGGCAAAGAAGAAGTCAAAATCTCACTCTTTGCCGATGATATGATACTTTATGTGGAAAACCCAAAAGACTCCACCCCAAAACTGCTAGAACTCATTCAGGAATTCAGCAAAGTGGCCTGTAAAGAGCCCAGAAATGGACCCTCAACTCTACGGTCAACTAATCTTCGACAAAGCAGGAAAGAACGTCCAATGGAAAAAAGACAGTCTTTTCAACAAATGGTGGTGGGAAAATTGGACAGCCACATGCAGAAGAATGAAACTGCACCATTTCCTTACACCACACACAAAAATAGACTCAAAATGAATGAAAGACCTAAATGTGAGACAGAAATCCATCAAAATCCTTGAGAAGAACACAGGCAGCAACCTCTTAGACCTCAGCTGCAGCAACTTCTTCCTAGACACATCGCCAAAGGCAAGGGAAGCAAGGGCAAAAATGAACCATTGGGACTTCATCAAGAAAAAAAGCTTTTGCACAGCAAAGGAAACAGTCAACAAAACCAAAAGACAACTGACAGAATGGGAGAAGAAATTTGCAAAAGACATATCAGATAAAGGGCTAGTATCCAAAATCTTTTTTTTTTTTTTAAGATTTTATTTATTTGACAGAGAGAAGGACAATGAAAGAGGGTACACAAGCAGGGGGAGTGGGAGAGGGAGAAGCAGGCTTCCTGCTGAGTAGGGAGCCTGATGCAGGGCTCAATCCCAGGACCCCAGGATCATGACCTGAGCCAAAGGCAGACACTTAACGACTGAACCGCCCAGGTGCCCCTAGTATACAAAATCTATAAAGACAACACCCAAAGAACAAATAATCCAATCAAGAAATGGGCAGAAGACATGAACAGACATTTCTGCAAAGAAGACATCCAAATGGGCGACACGTGAAAAAGTGCTCAACATCACTCGGCATCAGGGAAACACAAATCAAAATCTCAACAAGATACCACCTCACACCAGTCAGAATGGCTAAAATTAACAAGTCAGGAAAAGACAGATGTTGACGAGGATGCGTAGAAAGGGGAACCCTCCTACACTGTGGGTGGGAATGCAAGCTGGTGCAGCCACTCTGGAAAACTGTATGGAGGTTCCTCAAAAAGTTGAAAATAGAGCTACCATATGATCCAGCAATTGCACTACTGGGTATTTACCCTAAAGATACAAATGTAGTGATCCAAAGGGGCACGTTCACCCCAATGTTTATAGCAGCAATGTCCACAATAGCCAAACTATGGAAAGAGCCTAGATGTCCACTGACAGATGAATGGATAAAGAAGATGTAACACACACACACACACACACACTGGAATATTATGCATCCATCAAAAAAATGAAATCTTGCCATTTGGAACAATGTGGATGGAACTAGAGGGTATTATGCTAAGTGAAATAAGTCAATCAGAGAGAGACAATTATCATATGATTTCACTGATACGTGGAATTTGAGAAACAAGGTAGAGGATCATAGGGGAAGAGAAGAAAAAATGAAACAAGATGAAACCAAAGAGGGAGACAAACCATAAGAGACTCTTAATCTCAGGAAACAAACTGAGGGTTGCTGGAGTAGAGGAGGGATGGGGTGGCTGGGTGGTAGACACTGGGGAGGGTATGTGCAATGGTGAGTGTGGTGAATGGTGTAAGACTGATGAATCACAGACCTGTACCTCTGAAACAAATAATACATTATATGTTAATAAAAAAAAAAAAAAACTACCCTACAATCCAGTAATAGCACTCCTAGGTATTTACCCAAAGAATACAAAAACACTAATTCAAAAGGACATGTGCACCCCTAGGTTTACAGCACTATTATTTAAAATAAGGAAGGAGCCCAAGTATCTATCAATAGATGAATGGATATCGATGTGGGGTATATATAGAGAATGCAATATTATTCAGCCATAAAAAGAATGATATCTTGCCATTTGCAACAACATGGATGAAGCCAGAAAGTATAATGCTAAATGAAATAACTCAGAGAAAGACAGATATGATACGGTTCCACTCATACATGGAATTTAAGAAACAAAACAAATGAGCAAAGGAAAAAAAGAGAGAGAGAGAGACATACCAAGAAACAGACTCTTATCTAGAGCACGAACTGAGGGTTACCAGAGGAGAGGTGGGTGGGGGGATGGGTGAAATAGGTGATGGGATTAAGAGGACACTTATGACAAGCACTGAGTGATGTATACAACTGTTAAATCACTATATTGTACAACTGAAAGTAATATAGCACTGTATGTTAACTATACTAGAATTAAAATACTTATTAAAAAATAAGAAATTCTGATACATGATAAAACATTACTAAGTCTCAAAGACAATTACGCTAAGTGAAAAAAAAAAAAAAAGGCACAAAAAGACAAATACTGTATGATTCCACGTGTGTGAAATACCTAAAACAGGGAAATTAACAGATGGAAAAATTAGAATACAGGTTCCCAGGGGCTAAGGGGTGGGGATGGAGATGAAGTTATTACTTAATAGGTAGAGAGTTTTTGTTTGGGATGAAAAAAACTTCTGGAAGTAGATAACAGTGATATTACACAGCACTGTGAATGCACTTAATGTCACTGATTTATACACTTAAAAATAGTTAAAACGGTAAATTTTATATAATGTATATTTTATCCCAATAACAAAAAAAGGAGAAAATATGAGGCATTTTCAAACATTAAAAGTTAACCAAATACACACCCTCAAAGTACCTAAAAGCCCTTTTAACTGCATCCACAATGACACGTGGTATGGTAGACTGTATTTTCCAAAGACGACAGCAAAAGCATGGCCTATTCTACATACTCTTCTGCACAGGGAATGACCCTCATATCAAGAATTGGGAGTCTAGGGGCCCCTGGGTGGCTCAGTCGTTAAGCGTCTGCCTTCGGCTCAGGTCATGATCCCAGGGTCCTGGGATCAAGCCCCACATCGGGCTCCCTGCTCGGCGGGAGGCCTGCTTCTCCCTCTCCCACTCCCCCTGCTTGTGTTCCTGCTCTCGCTGTGTCTCTCTCTGTCAAATAAATAAAATAAAATCTTAAAAAAAAAAAAAAAAAAAAAAAAAAGAATTGGGAGTCTACACCTCCATCCCCTCTAGTCTTAGCCAGTCCTGGGACTATTTTGACCTACAGTATATTGTGAAAATGAAAGTACCATCCTTAACCAGCCTTGTCAACTTTCGGTTCTTGCCTTCTAGCCAGGTACTCCCACAGAGAGATCCGCAAAGGGAAGAGCCATCACCCCAGGCCAATAGCCTGAGTTCAGTGTCAACATGCCAGCCACCTAAGTTAAGGCAAGTTGGAAATGGATCCCCAGTCCCAACTAAGCCACCCCAGTAGACACAGCATGAAACAGAAACTAGACAGTATGTGCTGAGCTCCACCCAAAGTGCACATTTATAAATAAATGACATTTGCCACTAAACTTTGGCATGGTTCATTACAAAGTCACAGACTGCCAGAATACTTAGTGACGATAATTCAAACGGTCTCTGTTCCATATGTTTAGTGTTCTAAGTCCCACATACATTTGACAATGGAGATGTTACATTAAAATTAAAAATTAAAATGTTTCTTTCTTTCTTTTTTTTTTTTTTAAGATTTTATTTATTTATTCATGAGAGACAGAGGCAGAGGGAGAAGCAGGCTCCCCGCGGAGCAGGGAGCCCGATGCGGGACTCGATCCCAGGACCCTGGGATCATGACCTGAGCCGAAGGCAGACGCTTAACCGACTGAGCCACCCAGGCGTCCCTTAAAATGTTTCTTTCAATTAAAGGTCTAATGCGAATCATGAAAACATCTAAGTAGCATGGCACAATGGAAAGGATTTAACGTGAAACAAAATTTTAAGTTCAATTTCTCCTTATCTGATTAATGGCTATAGGGTTTGGTCAAACCAATGTACTGTTGTCTTATTTTCTTTATCTCTAAGATGGAACAATAATAATACTTACCCTTCATAGAGTTGTTGTGAATAAAAACTGAGACAGATGATACAAAATCTGGCTCTAAATCACAGTACACAGTATATATCATTCAGAAGACAGCAGCACTTGGCCAAATTAAGTATTCAACAGATACTTCACTAAACATTACCTCCATGAAGAGACATGCAAGGATAAGATGCTCTCATTAAATCTTTCAGAAGACCATCAGCATGTTCCTGCTTATCCACAAATATAATGACAGATCCCGATTCTTGATAATGGCCAAGAAGCTCAAGTAACTTCAAAAATTTCTTTTCTTCTTCAATAACAATCTGAAAATACCAAATTGCACCAAGTCAATGGAATAAAAATGCAAATATATCTCTTAAGCAAAAATATTCATTTTATTTGTGGCAAATGGCTAAATGACAACATCTTGCTGTATCTTTAGGAATCGGTAGGAAAATGTTGATTTTAACTGATAAACCAGTAAGACCAAAAAAAAATTTCTAACTGAGAGAAGGGGCTTGCAAATGTGAGCAAACCATCATCTAGTACTCTCTGCCTCTTGACCTCACATCCTATTAACTAAAAAATAAAATAGGTATGTGATATTTCCATCCACCAGTCCCACCTCTTCTGGTGGGAGGAACTAAAAAGAGCATTTTAAACACGCAGTTCCAAGGAATAGCTTGAGTTTATCGGATAAAATATTAATGGCTGAGCTGTATCCTATTTAAGATTAGATAATTACCTGCCTTCATCACAATGATCCCCAAAGGATCACACACTGCCTAAACATCCAGGGAATTGAGGATTTCCGAAAGATTGTACCCACCACTTGTTGTTCCACATCTGAGCAAACCACACTCCTGCCTCCAACCTGCACTTCAATGGGTTTACTCAAGATTCTGCGAGCCAAAGCCTCCATAGCTCTGGGAAAGGTAGCTGAAAACATAACTGTCTGTCGATCAGGACGGACATTATCCACAATGCGCATGACCTGAGAACACATTGCAAATAAATATGGTGAGTACAGGCTCCAAAAATCATACGATGTTAAAACCAACTAGAAAGGGGTGCCTGGGCTGCTCAGTTAGTTAAGCATCTGCCTTCAGCTCAGGTCCTGATCTTGGGGTCCTGGGATTGAGCCCTGCATCAGAATCCCTGTTCAGCGGGGAGTCTGGCTCTCCCTCTGTACTCTCTCTCTCAAATAAATAAAATGTTTAAAAATAACAAAAAGGAAAAAGGGGCGCCTGAGTGGCTCAGTTGTTGTCTGCCTTGGGCTCAGGTCATGGTCCTGGGGTCCTGGGATCAAGTCCCACATCTGGCTCCCTGCTCAGTGGGGAGCCTGCTTCTCCCTCTCCCTCTGCTCCCCGCGCTGGTGCATGCTATCTCAAATAGAAAAATCTTTAAAATAAATAAATAAATAAAAACAACCCCACACACACACAAAAAAAGAAGGAAATTTTGAGAACATCTATTCAGTGACTTTTAAACTTGTTACCTTCAAATAACTGATATTACCCCATAATTTGCTTTGTTCGGTTTCCCCCTCCTAAGAATGGCAACTATGGTTATTCACCTATTTAGGGCAAAGATGGAAGAGCCATCTGTCACCTCTCTCTCTCTCTCTCTCTCTCACTGATCTCACACTTAATCCACCAACAAATTCAGTATTCTCAATCTTAAAACTTTATCTGGGATACAAGTATTCTCCTTTGGTATCACTGTTTTCCATCCGTTATTCAACACATTTTTGTTGAGCAACTATATGTGTAAGGCATTGCTCTAAGTGCTTGCAATATGCAATAAAAACAGACAAAACCCTGTCTTCATGGAGTTTGTATTCGAAGGAAGATGGACAAATAAATACATTATGTGTCAAAGGTTGATATGAGCAACAGAAACAAAGAGAACAATGAAGGCAGACATACTGTTGAGGGGATAGGATATGGGCACCTCTATAGAGCCCTGGAGAAATCCTAGGACTCTTGTGATGACTACTATAAACAAGAAAAATAAAAATAATGAATAAGATTATTAATGATAGTTTCAAGGTAGACAGTGGTGAGTGGTTGGAAATTGGGATGGGTGAAGGTCTAGCTAGGAATATACAGAATTCTAGGACCACACTTTCACTCCAAACAAACATGATGTGAAATCTGTGAAAGGGGCAGTCCTAACCAAGGCACTTGGAAATCCTGGGTTCCTGGCCTAAACCTCAACCACCTCTCATCTGGATTATTCCAACTATCTCTCTTCCAACTTTAAAAACTGCACAAACCAACAAAGACAGTAAGAAAATAAAACAGGAGATGATAGCAACATTTTGATTAAGTTGGTACCCAGACCCAAGAAAACATAATCCTAAAATGAGAATGAACTAGATTTTCAAAAAGCACCCTAACCTGTCCCTCCTCCACAGAAGGGTTATTCTTCACTGCCCAATGTCTAACTTTTGAGAGTCAACTTAAGTTCTCTGTAATGTTTTCCATTAAAGCTTCATAATTTTCTCCAAAAGATCTTATACATCTTTTGTCAGGTTTATTTTTTCATGCTTTTGTAAATTATGTTTTTTTTAAGATTTTATTCATTTGAGACAGAGCAAGAGAGGGAGCACAAGCAGGACCGAGGGGCAGAGGAAGAGGGAGAAGTAGGCTCCCCGTTGAGGAGGGAGCCCAATGCGGGGCTCAATCCCAGGACCCCAAGATCAGGACCTAATCCAAAGGCAGATGCTTAACTGACTGAGCCACCCAGGTGCCCCGAATTATATGATTTTTAAAGTACATTTTCTAACTTACTGAGAAAAGAAATGTAAATGATTTCTGTTTACTGACTTAGTATCCAGAAACTTTATGGTCCTCTTAAAAATTTATCTGCAGATCATTTTGAGTCTTCTACAAAGACAGTCTTAACATCTGCAAAGAACACTTGCTTCTTCCTTTCTAAACATTATACACTTTCTCCTCTAGTAAAATGTTGAATGGATGTTAACTACTTTACCTTTTCATGTTAAAAGTTTAAAAGTTCTACCGCTAAGTGTAACATTTACTACAGATTTTTTTGTAGATACTGTTCATTGGATATGGAGATTCCCCACTAGTCTCTGCTGAATTTTTTTAAAGATTTTTTATTTATTATTTGAAAGAGAGAAAGAGACAGAGAACTCACACAGGGGGCGGGAGGGGCAGAGGGAGAGGGACAAGCAGATCCCTGCTGAGCAGGGAGCCCAATGCGGGGCTCAATCCCAGGACCCCGGGATCATGACCTGAGCCAAATGCAGACTCATAACTCACTGGTCCACCCAGTGCCCCATCGCTGCTGAATTTTTAAATCATAAATGAAATTTTATCAAATGCCTTTTCCACATTTTGGATAATAGTATGGTTTTTTCCTCTATTCTGGTAACAGGGTAGATTGTATTTTTTGACTTTTCTTTTTTCTTTTTTTAAGAAAAGATTTATTTATTTATTTATTTGACAGAAAGAGTGAGAGAAGGAATACAAGCAGAGGGAGTGGGAGAGGGAGAAGCAGGCTTCCTACTGAGCAGGGAGCCCGATGTGGGGCTCGATCCCAGGACCCCGGGACCATGACCTGAGCCTAAGGCAGACGCTTAATGACTGAGCCACCCAGGCGCCCCTTTATTTTTAAAGATTTTATTTATTTATGAGGGAGCGAGCATGAGCAGGGGGAGGGGCAGAGAGAAAAGCAGACTCCCCGCTGAGCAGGGAACCCGATGGACGTGGGGCTCGATCCCAGGACCCTGGGACCATGACCGGAGCGGAAGGCAGACGCTTAGCCAACTGAGCCATCCAGGCGCCCCGGTTTTATTTTAGAGATAGAGAGTGTGTGTGAGTGAGGGAAGGGGCAGAGGGAGAGAATTTTCAAGCAGACTCCCCACTGAGCACAGAGCCCGTCGCAGGACTTGATCTCAGAACCCATGATATCATAACCTGAGCCAAAATCAAGAGTCAGACACTTAACCGACAGCCACCCAGGAGCCTCTTACTTGATTTTTCTAACTTTAAACTAGCCTTTGCATCTAAAGAATACTAACTTCAATGTGATTTATTATTTATTTTAAGCATTACTATATTTGGTTCCCTAATACAATTTTTAGGGTTTTTGCATCATTGTACATTAAACTATACCTTGTTTGATTTAGATACCAATATTATATTGGCCTATAAAATGAAATTGCCACTATGGCAAGTTTGACAGTTCCTTAAACAGTTAAATATAAATTACCACACAATTTAGAAATCCTACCCCTTGGTAGAAATAAAGACATATGCCCACACAAAAACTTGTATGCAAATGTTCACAGCAGCATCATTCATAACAGCCAGAAAGTGGAAATAATCCAAAATATTTATCAAACAGTTCATGGATAAACAAAACATGATACACATCCATATGACAGAATACTAACCACTCAGCAATAAAAGAATGAAAGATATGCTATAACATGGACAAAGCTCGGGCGCCTCGGTGGCTCAGTCATTAAGCGTCTGCCTTCGGCTCAGGGAATAATCCCACGGTCCTGGGATCGAGCCCCCCATCGGGCTCTCTGCTCGGCAGGAAGCCTGCTTCTCCCTCTCCCACTCCCCCTGCTTGTGTTCCCTCTCTCGCTGTGTCTCTCTCTGTCAAATAAATAAATAAGAAATCTTAAAAAAAAAAAAATGGACAAAGCTCAAATACATTATGCTGAGTAAAATAAGCTAGATGTAGAATATATGAATTTTATATGAAATGTCCAGAAAAGACAAACATATTAAGGCAGAACACAGATCAGCAGCTGCCTCCGGCTGGGGTGAAAACCGGAAATGAGTAAAAATAGACATGAGGCATCTTTCTTGTGATGGAAATGTTCTAAAACTGGACTGTGGAAAAAAAATAAAACTGGATTGTGGTGATAGCTGCACAAATGTGTATGTACACTAAAAATCATTGTATTATACGTTTAAAACAGGTGAATTTTATGGTATATAATGAGGACTGAGAGCCCTTTTAAAAATAAAAGATTACAAAGATCTTATGAATTGTTATTTACCCTTTTTTATACTTTGAAATAAAATATGATTAGGAATACAATTATCAATTCCTGGAATATCTGGTAGAACTTGCTAATAACAAATAGAAACTG
The DNA here is from genome assembly GCF_002201575.2 of Neomonachus schauinslandi. NCBI lineage: Eukaryota > Metazoa > Chordata > Mammalia > Carnivora > Phocidae > Neomonachus > Neomonachus schauinslandi. The sequence goes on along the minus strand of NC_058409.1, from coordinate 26,194,357 downwards.
GTGGCTTCCGTGTGGGAAAATTAAAAGCTGATTTCTTTAATGAATGTAAGACTATTGCAGTGTTCTTACTTCTGAGTCTGTTTAAAGCTTTCAAATGTACTGGCATACAAAGAAAGATAAAAGCAAGAAGGGAGGAGTGCCTGGGTGGCTCAGTTGGTCAAGCGTCCAACACTTGATTTTGGCTCAGGTCCTGATGTCAGGGTGGTGAGATCATGAGACTGAGCCCTGCACCTGGCTCCAAGCTCAGCAGGGAGTCGCTTAAGACTTTTTCCCTCTCCCTCTGCCCCTTTCCTCGCTCACATGCACATTCTCTCTAATCACACGCTCTCTCCAATAAATAAATAAAATCTTTAAAAAAAGAAAATAAAATAAAAGCATTAGTTTTATAGTATATAAATGCCCCTTTATTTGTCAATAAAACAAAACAAAAAGCAATAAAATGTTTTAAGATGGTAAAAGATTAATCAAGCTCAAGGAAGCAGAATCCCATGCTAGCTAGCAGTAAGTAAAAGTTGAGAACAAAGCTGTCCTCCCTACATGAACGTGAAAGGTGGGGTGCCAGAATAAGGAGAACTGATACAAGGTCTGCTTAAGAAGCAATCAAATCACCCAACCTCCACCTGCTACTCAGCCAGGCAATGGGCCTTTCTCTCATCCTAGCCAAAGACCTAAAGGTTTAGCTTCTGCAGAGAATAAAACAAGAGCATGAATGGATGAAGCAAAGATAAAATCCTAAGAAGAAAAGCATTAAGTAAACGCATAATGCTCGAGGCTGAGTCTCCCACCTCTCCATCAAGGCCTCTTTCCCAACCCAAAACAGGAGACAGACCTTCATATTCGAGGCAGAAGACTGCCAATATTTCTCCAGGCACAGTCTGCCCAGCGCAAGAAGACAAGCAGAAGATAGTCCCCAACCAAAAGAAAGACCCAACCAGATCACAACACTGAAAGTCAAAGTCAGTAAGTCCTGCTCTGGCACAGAGAGCTTTGAATTTTAAGCTGCCCTTTCTCCACCCCTTAAACACAAGTAGATAACTATAGATTCCCAGACATCTACAGAATGCAGAAACCAAAGCAAATAGAAAATCAACTCAGAGGACACAGATCCTATGTAGGTAGAAGGCAATCTTTAAAAATGAGTCATTTAAATGAAATCTTGCCATTTGCAACGACATGGATGAACCTACAGGGTATAATGCTAAACGAAGTAAGTCAGAAAAAGACAAATACCGTATGATTTCACTTATACGTGGAATTTAAGAAACCAAACAAAAGAACAAAGAATAAAAAGAGACAAACAAAAAAAAAAAGCAAACTCTTAAATACAGAGAACAAACTGGTGGTCACTAGAGGGGAGGCAGATGTGGGGATGGATGAAATAGGTGAAGACGATTAACAGTACACTTATGATGAGTACTATTTTACTGAATATTGTACACCTGAAACTAATATAATAATGTATGCTAATTATACTTGAATAACAATAAATTTAAAAAAGTAAAAATGAATCACTTAAGTGCTCACTTTAGCAACACATATACTAAAAATAATTGGAATGATACAGAGATTAGTACGGCCCCTTAAGGCAACATTAACATAGAAATTCCTAAAGTGTTCTATTAAAAAAAAAAATCATTTAAGAAAAGATTTAGTCTTGGGTTACAGAACTTTGGGGATCCTAATAAGGTGAGAAACAAAGGGGACTCTGTTGATCCCAGGATGATGGATCCCAGGACAATAGTTGTATGTCAAGCAGAGAGAACAACAAACCATGACTGGAACAGGTCAAAAGACTCTGAAAAAAACTCCTTAAGGAAGATGAAACAAACAGAAAACTTGACTGTTTCAACTACTTGATACATTTATATAACTAATAGAGTTTGGCATTTAATTAAAGTATACAGAAATCCAGCCAACAAACATAAAAAAACAATTATCTCTAGAGAAAACAAAAAGTTATAGAGGAAATTAATCATCAGTTTAGGGACGCCTGGGTGGTTCAGTCGTTAAGTGTCTGCCTTCGGCTTGGGTCATGATCCTAGGGTCCTGGAATTGAGCCCCGCATCGGGCTCCCCACTCAGCGAGAGGCCTGCTTCTCCCTCTCCCACTCCCTCTGCTTGTGTTCCGGCTCTCCCTGTTCTGTCAAGTAAATAAATAAAATCTTAAAAAAAAAACCTTACTTTAAAAACATAATAATAATAATCAATTTAATACACTGCCCAGCTCTGAATAACATTTAGATTGCCATAATGTTATATTCTGATCCAATTAAAACAGCAACATAAATCTGAAAAAATAAAGGATGAAAATGATGCAAGAATGTAACAGGAGGAAGGAAAACAGAGAAATTACATTCCCCCATGGGAAGTCAATAAGTAGTATCAAAAACAGAAAATTAGAAAGGAGAAGTAAAAGCACTCTATTTTGAGAAATAGAGTATCAAAATAATCAGCTAAGAGACTAAAGAGAAAGTAGAGGAGGGGTACCATTAAACCTATGTGCACGTGTGACCGTTAATTTAAGACTAAAAATGTAAAAAATTAGATCAGGTATTCCTCTGCTCAAAACCCTCCAATATAGGTGTGCCTGGGTGGCTTAGTTAGTTGAGCATCCAACTCCTGATCTCAGCTCAGGTCTTGAGCTCAGGGTTGTGAGTTCAAGCCAAAAAACAAAAAACCCCAAAAGCCTCCCAATATAACTCATCACATTAAAATTAAAACCCAAATTCCTAGGGGTGGCTGGGTGGCTCAGTCATTAAGCATCTGCCGTCGGCTCAGGTCATGATCTCAGGGTCCTGGGATCGAGCCCCGCATCGGGCTCCCTGCTCTGCGGGAAGCATGCTTCTCCCTCTCCCACTCCCCCTGCTTGAGTTCCCTCTCTTGCTGTGTCTCTCTCTGTCAAATAAATAAAATCTTTAAAAAAAACAAAATCCAAATTCCTAGCCCTGCTGTACAGGGTCTTACATGTTCACCACACCATCAGTACATCTTTCTCTCCTCATCTTCTACTCTCTCCCATCACATTCCCCATTCTTTACTCTGCTCCAGGGACACTGGCCAAGCAAGCTCCCACATCAGGACATTTGTACTGGCTCTTTGCCTGTAACACTTTTCTACCAAATATCCCCATGACTCAATCTCTCACTTTACTCAGGTCCCAGTTCCTATGTCATTTTATCAGGAATGCTTTTCTTTAATTTCCTATATAAAATGACATCCCTTTTGGAATGACTGAAGTACATTACTGAAAATTAGGAATCATTAATCACACTTGGTTTGATAATATGAATTTGATAGTAATATCACTGCAAATTCACATTAATGTATCTATCTTTTAAGACATTACATACAGGGCGCCTGGGTGGCTCAGTTGGTTAAGTGACTGCCTTCGGCTCAGGTCATGATCCTGGAGTCCCAGGATCGAGTCCCGCTTCGGGCTCCCTGCTCGGCAGGGAGTCTGCTTCTCCCTCTGCCCCTCCCCCCTCTCATGTGCTCTCTCTCATTCTCTCTCTCTGAAATAAATAAATAAAATCTTTAAAAAAAAAAAAAGACATTACATACAAAGCTGATCATCTTAAACAAGTCAAAGGACTGCTCGTTGAGCCTCAACTTCTCATTTTATACATGTATAAACAAGGATCAGACAATTCACATTCAAGTGCCACTGTGGCCTTGAAACTCTTCAAAGAATAATAAACATCCTGCCTTCCTAGACTATTCACAAATAACCTTTCATTCTCAGCATATGCAGAAAGACAATATCAAAGGATAAAAGTTTTCTGGAGAACCAGACCTAACTCCTTTTCTTAAAGATTTTATTTATTTATTTATTTATTTGCGAGAAAGAGACAGACAGAGAAACAGCATGAGAGGGGAGAGGGTCAGAGGGAGAAGCAGGCTCCCCGCTGAGCAGGGAGCCTGATGCGGGACTCGATCCCAGGACTCCGGGATCATGACCTGAGCCGAAGGCAGTTGCTTAACCAACTGAGCCACCCAGGTGCCCCTAACTCCTTTTCTTGTCATAGTGCAGAGAAATCTTCCTGAATAAGCTACAAACCCTGTGCTTCCTGTAACAGTGTACTGCACATGGGAGCTTAGATTTACCCTATGATTATCTATTACTGCTTAGAGTCATGAAGATGCCTACAGAATGACCCTAATGATCACATACTTTTTCAATGATGACTGGTCTGTGTTTTAACTGCCTTGGCTATCAGACTGGAAGCTATCAGACTGGGGGCTACTGATTAAAAGCTGTTCCTGAAATTTTTCAATATGTTTCCTCTTTCACACTACACAGATACTTCAAGTCAGCTGTGGTCTGCCAAGTAAGTACATAAACTTCTTTCACACTCATAGGCTAAAACTAAATTCATCAGGCCAGTCACTAACGTTTACAAAGGTAGTAGTTTTTCCACTTGTCGCTGATTCAACTCCTGATCACTGGCATATGCTCGTTTTAGAGACGTTCTAAAAGATTAACACATTCTGTCTTGTATTTCTCTTGATGATGTGCAATGCTTTTCTTCACCCTCAAGAAAATAATTTGCTACCAAGTTAATGATTTATTTATTCACCAATGTAAATATCCCAATCCCAATTTTTAAATCACCAATAGGGTCCCTGAGATGTTGCTATCTATGTTGGTAAAAATTACCCTGGACTAGATCATAGTATGAAATAGTAATAAAACGTGGGGCGGGGCGGGGAGGGGGAAGGCAAGTGTCATTACACCTCTGAATCTGTCTCCTCTAATGTAAAGTATTACATTAGACTTAAAAAATAAGTTTTCAAAAATCTGTCTTTTTTCAGTACCTCAATTTCCTTAAGTAGTAGCCATGTTATTCATCTGTAACTGCTTATGCACCAAACCCTTCACCACTGGCCTCAAGAGAGAGACTCAGAGATGCTGAGGTGTCTAATCATCTATCTAGTGACCTAATTTTGATGTGAATTTGAAGACAGTCTTCAAAGTACTGTAATCTCACATGAGATACTGAGCTCCTTAAGATGACTGATGCAAGCCTGGTGCTTTACAGTGTACAACTGACAAGCACATTTACTCTCTCATTTTACTATGTGATTGGTATTTTTAAGAAAGTGAAAACTCGGTGGGGCGCCTGGGTGGCTTGGCTGGTTGGGCGTCTGACTCTTGGTTTCAGCTCAGGTCAGGATCTCAGGGTCGTGGGATAGAGCCCTGAGTCGGGCTCCGCGCTCAGCAGGGGGGGTCTCTTTGGGATTCTTTCCCTCTGCCCTTCCCCTTGCTCTCTCTCAAATAAATAAATCTTAAAAAAGAAAAAAAAAAAAAAAGAATGAAAGAAAGTGAAAACTTGGGAGTAAATGTCTTCAGAATCTTCAGCTTCATTCATTTTATATTAGACATAGGCATGAATAAATTTAGGCCAATTACAACATTGTCTTTCTTAATAAAAAGAGAACACATAAATAATATTTTTTTAAATAAGAGGAATATTATTTACATACTTTTACCAAAGTATGTATGTCCAGCTCCAAAGTGGCTAACTTAAGCTAAAGATTAATTTCTGTATCTAACTGATTTCTTCTCTTACTCTTTATTTTTACGAAACTAAAAAAGAACAAACCTAGAAACTATAGACCAATTTCTCATGAAAACCACTTTTTAATATTCTGTCAAATGCTACTTTTAATAGATTTCAATTTCGGTAAAGGAACAAATGGATTCCTAATTTACTCTTCTGTTGCCTTTGGTTCCAAAAGGAGTTCACATTCTGTTGCAGCCCTTAGGAATATGTCCACTAAGAAGTACAAGTTTTTCTTCAGTAAGTTTTTAAAAAAAAAAAAAATCAGTAAGGTTTAAGAAAGAGGTACACTTTTCTACTGGTCTTTTTAAGAAATCCTGTTATCTGGGGCGCCTGGGTGGCTCAGTCAGCTAAGCACCTGCCTTCGCTCAGGTTATGATCCTAGGGTCCTGGGATCGAGCCCTACGTTGGGCTCCCTGCTCAGCAGGGAGCCTGCTTCTTCCTCTCCACCCTGCTCATGCTCTTTCTCACTATTTCTCTCTCAAATAAATAAATAAAATCTTAAAAAAAAAAAAAAAAGAGGGGCGCCTAGGCGGCTCAGTTGGTTAAGGGACTGCCTTCAGCTCGGTCATGCTCCTGGAGTCCTAGGATCGAGTCCTGCATCAGGCTCCCTGCTCAGTGAGGAGTCTGCTTCTCCCTCTGACCCTCCTCCTTCTCATGCTCTCTCAAATAAATAAATAAAATCTTAAAAAAAGAGAGAGAAGAGAAAAGAAAAGGAAATTCTGTTATCCTTCACCCTAAAAACTCTTCTTTGGGCGCTAAAAGTGTTAAGTTTAAACAATACACAAAGATTTTCCCGAGCACCTTTCGACCTGCCAGCCTGTTCAAGCTTCAATGTGGAAAAGTAGAGTCCTGTACCTTCTGCGCATGCTATTGCAAAACACGTACACTTACTGTACATTCACACTCAGAAAGATATACATTCAGCGGCCATGAGTTAATTTAGTTCCCAATTTTCATTATTTTCTTCAGTACAGAATCATGTCTGGAGGCGTACTGCCTGCCCACTCTTCTCTAGATAGAAGCCATTGTGCAGATGTGCATTCACTAATACCAGCTTTGATTCAAATGCGAGTGCCTTTACTTGCTTTACACCCAAACAGTGCACTGTGACATTGACCCCAACCCAGCACTTTCTATACTACAGCTCACAAAATAATCATTAATTTACTCTAAAATTTCTTCTCTTCAACAGGTTTTAGTGATCAACAAACTATTCCTCAGCATCTCTCCCTCAGGTACTGACGGAGATGTAAGCACTAATGGCAAGGGATGATTCACACTCTGCACACCAATGAATGGGAAATGTTGTTTGACCTCTTTACGGCAAAGCTTAATGGATCAACCAGAAAGGCCCAATCACCACACCTACCTTAAACACTACCATAAAGTCGAAGATTTCCCAGGATTAGGAAAGACATTAAAAGGATCTAATTCAAAAAAAAATCTTTAAAAAAAATGGGGCGCCTGGGTGGCTCAGTTGGTTAAGCAACTGCCTTCGGCTCAGGTCATGATCCTGGAGTCCCCGGATCGAGTCCCGCATCGGGCTCCCTGCTCAGCGGGGAGTCTGCTTCTCCCTCTGACCCTCCCCCCTCTCATGCTCTCTCTCTCTCTCATTCTCTCTCTCAAAAAAAAAAAAAATCTTTAAAAAAAAAAATGCATATGTTTAAAAAAAAAAAAAAAAGGATCTAATTCCATCTTCCATCTGATTCATCAATTCCCTCTACTCTCTTTCCACAAATGGACCACCCTGCCTCTACCCGAACACATGGATGAAAAGCATATTCAGTATCTGCCCTCCTCCCACAACGTAACTTGTTTCATCTCCAAATAATGTGTTTTTTTGTTTTTTTTTTTAAGATTTTATTTATTTATTTAACAGAGAGACACACAGCGAGAGAGGGAACACAAGCAGGGGGAGTGGGAGAGAGAGAAGCAGGCCTCCCGCTGAGCAGAGAGCCCGATGCAGGGCTCAATCCCAGGACCCTGGGATCATGACCTGAGCTGAAGGCAGACGCTTAACGACTGAGCCACCCAGGCGCCTCTCCAAATAATGTTTATCCAGTCCTTTCTCACATTATGCTCAGATCCAGCTTCATATAACTTCCCAAGTGGGTCCCAGGTCTACTCCTCAATGATTCCTTCATGTGACAGACTTTTTTTTCAAAGGGTTAAAGGATGCTATCAAGTCCTCTATTCCAAGCTAAATATTCCTCTTTAACTATTTCTCACATGGTTCAGGCATCATCATAGTCCTGTTTACTCTTATGTGCTCTTCTGTATCTTCTATATCTTATTTAGACTGTGATCCCTAAATCTAAACACATGCACATGACAAGAAATACATTTCTAGAGACTTACGTGAAAACACTAAAGGCCACTTTTACTGTGTCCCTTTCTAATACCCCATTTCAATTAATGCAGTTTGCAATAGAAAATAAATCTTGGGCGCCTGGGTGGCTCAGTTGGTTAAGCGACAGCCTTCGGCTCAGGTCATGATCCTAGAGTCCCGGGATCGAGTCCCACGTCGGGCTCCCTGCTCAGCAGGGAGTCTGCCTCTCTCTCTGACCCTCCCCCCTCTCACGCTCTCTATCTCATTCTCTCTCTCAAATAAATAAATAAAATCTTTAAAAAAAAAAAAAAAAAGAAAAGAAATCTTTTTTGGTATCCACAGCACACTGATAACTTGCATAGTTTATCTCAATAAGAATACCACCTCTTAACATGTGTCCCTCTAAGTTTTTATCACTGAAATTTTGTATCTGAGCAAAGAGTGTGTATGAGGAATATGAAAATCTAAAGCAGACAAATGCTCTGGGCCTCGTTTTTACATTCGGAGAATATAAACAGCATGTGCTATATTGATCATGAGGTAATTAAAAGCATGAAGTAAAGGAATTTGAAAGGACAATGAGGGTGCCTGAGTGGTTCAGTCAGTTAAGCGCCTGTCTTCGGCTTGGGTCATGATCCCAGGGTCCTGGGATCGAGTCCCACATCAGGCTCCTTGCTCAGCGGGGAGCCTGCTTCTCCCTCTCCCTCTCCCCCCTGCTCGTGCTCTCTCTCTGAAATAAATAAAATCTTAAAAATGTATAGAAAAAAGGGACAACGAAAACTATAAAATATGAAAGCTTAAGCTTCTATTATCAGCACTCCAATTCTAATTTTACCAATGATGGTTTTAAAAGACCAACAGAGAAAGCCTGCACAAATACCTTCTGAACCAGTTTTATGAGGAATTCAAAACATAAATATCTATTTCAATTTCATATGTCCTCAACTTACTATATTACAGCGCCAACAAAAATGTGTGTGAGAATTTCAGACCCCATAAGAACATTTCATTCTCACGGCAATTACAAGGTTTATTTTATAGTTCAAAACACTAAGACATTTAGTGATTACCTGTGGTTCAAAACCCATGTCAAACATTCTGTCTGCTTCATCTAAAACAACATATGTCACTCTTCGAAGATTTGTGACCCGACCTAAGATGAGGGAAAAAAAATAAAGACAAAACGAAAACTAAAAATCAGTCACAATTCATTTTATGACTACCAAGAACTTTAAAAAACTGTAAAGGGAACTAAAATGCCTGACTTAACCAGAGGGGTAAGTTAGGTATGTTTAAACAGTGAAACGAAATTTTGGTCTACAAGATCTTAATCTAATGGCAAGTACTTTCTGACAATGGGTATATGAGGCCCTTTATTTTGTCAAACTCGTCTCTTGCATACCATCATAGGGCCTGAAGGACCTGTAAAATTCAGAAAACAGCCCTCTCCAAAACACATCATAAAACTAAGACTGAGATGAAGCATCGAGCCACATCAGCCATTATCTGACAGCATCACCTAGGAAAAAACATATTAGAGATTACAGCGCATGTGTGGAAAGCAAGTTCCAGTGCTAACTATTTTAGATGCAGAAAACCTCCTTTTTATATTAATTTATAAACTACTTCCACAGAGTTAGAAGCTTCTAATGGGCATGTCAAGATATTAATGAGAAGCTGTTCAACATCATTAGGTAACTAAAGTACTACACAAAAACTTCAAATACCAAATGTACTGCATATATACATTTTTCTATACAAAGATATAAATTCAATTTTATTAAATGGTCCCACTGGTTTAAATAGTAGCAAGGTGTTTCTTAGCCAGCAGAAACTAAATACATACACAGGAAAGCCTTTCTAAAGGATTAACACAAGCATTTCTATCAACTGATGAATCAATCACCTGGCAAAAACATGTATAAAATAGTTATTCAATATAAATCAAAAAGACAGATAAAGGAAAAAGGTAAAATTAATCAAGATGAATTTCAGGAGACTTAATCAATGCAGCATTGAGAAAAAACAAGGGATTATTTTATCAGTATTCAACCCAAAACTTTTTATGCTGTACAGGCACAGAGATTTATCAAACAACTTCAGTGTCACTTCGCCAACATCATGGAGAATTAGAAGTAAATGTATACAGAAATTCAAGCAGAATGCTATGAGAAACATGCATTACTCACAGTTTTTAATACTCTACTATGTATATACTGAATATTGCAATGGAAACCTTTGAAAGCATTTTCTTCAAAAAACTAAGAAATGAAGCCAAAATAAATGCTTCCTAATATTTAAGTATTCCATACTAACATCTGCAGCCCCCATTAGTTCTGCAAAGTTGGGAACAGCATTAAATGACCTACCTTGGATGGCTTACGTCTCGGAAGCCCAGTTCTATAAATCTTGAAGGGCCTTTCTCCACAGAAGTTAAATAATGTCAACAGTTTAGTAACAGTTTTGATAGGGAATAATTTAACAAGCACAACATATGAGCTAAAAAACATGCAATATTTACAAAAGATAAAATTTCTTGAAGCTGCAATACCTTAATTTATCCAGTACTGTAAGAAAATACTAGCTCCTGTGGTAGAAAAAGTCTAAAGCTTAGAATAATAATAATAATAAAAGGATAGTTCACCCCCCCCAACCCATTAAAAGCAAAGCTAGGCCAAAATTTGATTAAGAATCCACGTTAAGAGCTAAAAAGATCAGATGGAGTTAGTTCTGAAAAGAAGTTGTGAATTAAATTACAATAATATTATGAACGCTTGCAACAATAACCTTATCGCAAAATTTTAAGATATTACAGCTTTAAGAAGAAATATAAAAACATTTCAGTGATTTCTTGTATCTGCTTTAATAAAAATGTACAGAATTCAAAAAAGAGAAACAAGAACAAAAAAAAAATAACCCTGACTTACCACTGTTAGCTGCTAACATGTCAATCATTCGACCAGGTGTGCAAACAATAATTTCAGCACCTCTTTTCAGCTCAGCAATCTAATGAAAAAGATGAAATTTTACAGTCTATTTAACACTATTACTTATTTAAACAAATCTGAAAATACTGCCCAGGGTCCCTGCACAGCTCCATAGGGTAAAGACAGTGAGGTCTAATTAGAAGCCTCCAAAGCTTCCTGCTTAATTCTTTGGAATGCTGGTGTACAACCAAAGTAAGAGGAAGCGGCAACATGACCACATGGTGCTGTAACTTTGAACTCAGTGAAAACCAGAGAATTTTACCAATTTAATTTGACATGATCCCTCAAAACAAGGAGAGGAGCATGAGAGAGCAGTAATTAAAGCAATTATACAGACCAATTATTTCAAGTTAGGAGTTGTTTCCACAACCAGTGTTTTAAAAATGAAATAGAATGGTAAAAACAGAATGGACTAGAGATCATAAAACTTTTGTTTGACTTCTATATAATATTCATGCATATATCAAGTTATTTTTGTAAATATCATTTCTTACAATAAACTGTCATCAAAACAACTGAGGAAGATAAGCTCAGAAAACATAAAGTGTTTAGTAATAGCAACTATTCCTCAGAAAGGGTTTTGTGGTTAAATAAGTTCAGAAAATGTCACTTAATTTATCCCATTTTTCTAGTATCACAAGATATATTTGTTATTAAAGACTAAGAAGTCCTGCAGGAAAAAAAAACCCTACTTTAACATTGTATAATGTGACATTTCCAAAACTTATTTGATCACAGAACCCATTTTTTTTCCTCCTTCTAGTTAAAGCAAAATATCTAATGACTGTCATTCTTTAGAAGACACTTGGAGGGGCGCGTGGGGGGGCTCAGTCGTTAAGCGTCTGCCTTCGGCTCAGGTCATGATCCCAGGGTCCTGGGATCCAGCCCCACATCGGGCTCCCTGCTCCACAGGAAACCTGCTCTTCCCTCTCCCACTCCCCCTGCTTGTGTTCCTGCTCTCGCTGTGTCTCTCTCTGTCAAATAAATAAATAAAATCTTTAAAAAAAAAAAAAAAGAAGACACTTGGAGATGGGTACCTACCTGCTCACTGATTCCTGTTCCTCCATAAACACACACCACTCTAAGTCCCAGGGTCTTCGAAAACTTCTTACATTCTTTAGTAATCTGTAAAGCCAGTTCTCGAGTTGGAGTCATGATGACAGCTGAAAAGATAAATATGTCAAAAGACTAACCACCAAAATTCTGGAGGCTATGCTTTAAAGTGTTAAATTTAACCTCTATAATAACATTCAAATTTCTTAGTCTAATTTTTGTTTTCATTTGTTTTATGGACCTTGGAAAATCCTATTTCAAAAGCTTTATAACAGCAGACGTTGTGGTATATGATAATTTTAAGTAGATTTTAAGAACATGCTATAGAAAGATAAATGAGAGTTAAATGCCTCACTCAACCATCAGGAAAATACTTGGTTGCAAAGAATGCAAATCATTCTCAACTGCAAATCACAGAGCAAAGATAATCAAGTGACTCACTGTGCTGCAGAGCCATACCTCGGTCTCCGGGAAACAACCTTGGTCTGAGGGGCAGACAGAGTAGGAATATATTGTGCCCTCTTTTTCCAAGAGAGGAGCTGAACAAATTTCCAAAACCCTACTCAAATGTGCAAAACACATTTCTGCCAAATGAATCAAGAAATGAATCTGAAGACCTAATCCTGAAGGAAATGCTGGCACTATACAGCCTTTTAAGGCCAAAAATAAAAAAAGGAAATATATTTCCCTACAATCTTCCATGTTGAGTTTATTGATCCATGATACTCGCTAAGCACAAACCTCAATATAAATAAACAGATAGATGCACGAGGAGTCTACCTGCCGAGTCAGAGTTTAAAAATTGAGCTGTGCCAGGAGAGGCTGTTTTTGTACTTCTGAGATGTCACTCCAGAGCTCTGAAGATTCTCACTCCACCTGCTGGTAAGGGGAAATCAGCCCCAAAGTGCCAAATTTATAAAGGAAATGTACATAAAGACATCTTTATTGTTATAATAGAACATTATAAAGTATCAGGTCTTTCTGATTAACTGACAACAAAGGTGTTACCTGAAAAAACACTTTAATGAAAGGAATTGTACCTATTGGCCCCTCTCCTTCTTCTAATGACCTCTGATCCATGATGTGTCTAAACATGGGTAACAGAAAAGCAATGGTCTTTCCGCTTCCTGTCTTGGCAATACCAATCAAATCTCGTCCAGACATTATAGCAGGAATCGCCTGGGTTTGGATTGGTGTGGGCTTTTCATAGCCATGCCTTAAAAAGCAAACCAAAGGAAGACAAGGTAAAAAGTGAGATCTCTGGGTCTCTCAAAGTCCCATAATAAGGTTTTCCAAAATGTGGCATATCCGTACAGTGAAATAATATTTGCCAAAAAGGAATGAAGTACTGAGGCATTCTACATCATGGATGAACACTGAAAATGTTACGGTAAGTGAAAGAAGCTGGTCACAAAAGACTACATTAGTACAATCCCATTTATAGGAAATGTCCACAACAGACAAATCTAGAGACAGTAGATTCGTGGCTGCTTAGGAGAGGAGAAGGGAGAAGCGTGACTATGAATGGATACAGGCCTCCTCTGGATAATGAAATGTTATAAAATTAGATTATGGTGATCACTGTTTAACTCCATTAAGTATACTAAAAATCACTGAACTGTATACTCAAAGAGTAAACTCTATGACATGTAAATGCTACCTCAATAAAGCTGTGTAAGAAAAAAATAGTAAGTTTTCGTATTAGAATAAAAGTATAACAGAGTTAATTGTATAAAAGAACCATTCTGAATAGAAAGACATTGAAAAATGTAGATAATTGCTAACCACTTACTTTTTGAGAGAATTTAAGATCTTCATGGAAATTCCACACTGGACCCAAGATTTAATTGGTTTGGGGCAACCTTTTCCCTTGACAGTAATGCCCTCCATTTCCAACCGAAATACGTTTACCTCTACAAAACAAAATCCAGATTAAAAGCTGTTAAATATTGTTCCATTAATGCCTTCTACTTTTCAGTCAGGCCCGGTAAGATTAAGAATCTTCAAATCTTTTTTTTATTGCTACTAAAGATAGCGCCACAGAAAAGCTACAGGACAAAATATTGAACAGCTCACGGAGACAGTTAATACAATCAGTGCCACAACTAACTGGAGACAAAAAGAAATACTCCAATTTCTATAATTTGCTTTTACTATGTCTTATATTATAATATCAATAAAAAACAATGATTGACAGGTAATACAGTTTTTCTCCAAGCAAGAGTTGTACAGATTATCCTTATTCTACCAGTATTACAAGATTCACATTGGTTCCTAACCCTCAAATCCCAGAAGGAAAAGGTTAACAATACTTAATTTGGTAACTTCACATAAAGAGTACTCTCAACCCTAAAAATCTCAACTACATGAGCCAAACTAATTTTTGCTCATTTTTAAAAATACTTCCAAAACTACACTGATTTCTCACAGGTCTGAATCTTTGCAGATGACGTTCATAACTCCCTAGAATGACTTCTCACAGTCTAGTTTCCTTTCTCACTTCTTCAGGTAAGCCATGCAAATTCCTCCTACTCAAGCATCAACTCACACACCTATCCAATATTCCTCCTGAGCAAAGCAAAGCATACCCCCTCTGTTCCCACAATAACTAATAAATGAATGAAAGAATTTTACCTTCTTGAGACATTTTTGCTAATTCTGGAACTTCAACATAAAAGTTTTTTCTGAATGGTTCATATTCAATTTTTCCATGGTCCACTGGTTCTAGAAGCTTTCTCTGTTTTGTCTGATAGCCTGTAAGAGCTGTCTGAAGATCAACTTCTTCCTCCTCTGAAGAATACTATTTAAAAAAAAAAAAAAATGTAAAAAAAGCTAAAACAATTACTATTTTCTCCTTACGGGAGGGAGTATTCCTAGCTTTTAAAATCCTCCTCTCCTGGGGCACCTGGTTGGCTCAGTTGGTTAAGCGTCTGCCTTCAGCTCAGGTCATGATCCCAGAGTCCTGGGATCTAGTCCCACGTCCAGCTTCCTGCTTAGCGGGAAGTCTGTTTCTCCTTCTCCCTCTGTCCCTCCCCACCCCTTGTGCTCTCTTTCTCTCTCAAATAAATAAAATATCTCTAAAAAACATTTAAATAAAAAAATAAAATAAAATCCTCCTCTCTTAAAAAAATAGAGATAGATAAATAGATAGATAGATAGATAGATAGATAGATAGATAGATAGATAAAATCCTCCTCTCCTAGAAAATATTCTTTGGCCTTTATTTTTTTGCATTCTGAAATTCTTCAACTTAGTTTCTTTATTCTGGGCCCTCACAGAACATCCGAATGACAACATAAAGCTAAAATAACAAAAATAATTCTAATATGGCTTTAAGGAAGTTTTGATATAATTCTCTCCACACAAATCTTTACAAGGCATGTTAATAGGAAGAAATTCGGGCGCCTGGGTGGCTCAGTTGGTTAAGCGACTGCCTTCAGCTCAGGTCATGATCCTGGAGTCCCTGGATCGAGTCCCGCATCCGGCTCCCTGCTCAGCGGGGGGTCTGCTTCTCCCTCTGACCCTCCTCCCTCTCATGCTCTCTCTCTCTCATTGTCTCTCTCAAATAAATAAATAAAATCTTTAAAAAAAAAAAAAAGATACCAAGAAATTCAATTCATTCTGTCACTTTATTTCTTCCCCCACCTTATATGTCTGAGGTGAACTGATGAGGGGCAGAGGGGAAGCAAAATGTGCGCATACAGAAAAAGGTCAAAGATTCCAGAATGTTCTATCCACTGGCTAGGCAGCAACAATACTATTGAGAATAACAAGAATTCCTTGTAAGATTACTTTCTATAATTGAAAAGCACAACTCTACCAACGCTTTCTAATAAATACTTCTAGAATACTATCATGAACAAAGTCAAAATTAATGAAGAATTACCTCCATGGCATCCTGGTCATTCTCCATCAGCTCACCTTTCTTCTTATCAGAATCTACCACTGCTTTTTTGGTTGTCACAACAGTGACAACTTTTGTGACCGTTGGCCCAGACTTCTAAAATAAAAGAGGGATATATAAAGTATTTGTAAAAGTGAAAAACAAATTGTATGCAAATGAAACACAGTAATAACTGTCACAATTTATAATTCGAATTAACTTAGTTACTACTGAAAACTTAATTGACAAAAAACAATTCTCCTTATGAATTTGTTTAAATTTTAAAAATGTAACGTAACTGCATTATATAATATATAGTTTTACTGTATATTTTATATAATACTGTGTAGTTTAATATCATTTTATACAATATGTAAAGTTATATAACATTTAATATTTTAATATAGTTCACTTTAAAAATACTACTAAATGGGGCACCTGGGTGGCTCAGTTGGTTAAGTGATTGCCTGCGGCTCAGGTCATGATCCTGGAGTCCCGGGATCGAGTCCCACATCAGGCTCCCTGCTCGGCGGGGAGTCTGCTTCTCCCTCTGACCCTCCCCCCTTCATGCTCTCTCTCTCTCAAATAAATAAAATCTTTAAAAATATATACTACTAAATGGTACTTTTCACTCACTGGACAAGCCAGACACTGTTCAGGGAACTTATAATAAATCAATAAACAAAGCAGATAAAGGTCACGGCTCTTAGGGAGCTTTTATTTTACAAGAAGGGAAAAACAATAAAGACAGTAAAAAGCTAAACTATATATTCTGTCAAAAGCTAACAAGTATTATTAAAAAAAAGAAACATACACTATGGGAAAGGGGCTCAAGCATGAAAGATAAAAAGTGGGGAAGAAGTCTGGAGAGGACCTATTGAGAAGTCAACAATAAGCAAAGATATCAAACAAAGATGGTGGTGATAAGAGTGATTTCTCAAAGGCTTACAGCTAAAACTCCCAAGCAACTACAGTACTGAGAAAAAGTACTAGCATTTTTGAGATGGGGGAGGAAATAACTTTCTAAAGTCAGGCAAGTCAGCAGTAGGTCAATGCGACAGTAATTTAAGTTACCCAATTAGGAATACTGGATAAACCCTTAAAAATAAGAGAAAATGGCATACCTTTTCATTTCCCCCACCACCTTTCACACTTCTCATATTAAACTTCTTTACTTCCTCTTTTACTTCTTCCATGTAAGCATCTAATGGATCTAACTCCTCACCCTCCATTTCATTTCCTTCCTTTTCAGCCTCTGCAGGATCATCTTCATCATCTAAAATAGCAGAAACACTTTTCTGTACACACGTTTCCAAAGGAAATACTTCATAAAGGGGCGCCTGGGTGGCTCGGTCGTTAAGCGTCTGCCTTCGGCTCAGGTCATGATCCCAGGGTCCTGGGATCGAGCCCCACATCAGGCTCCCCGCTCAGCCAGGAGCCTGCTTCTCCCTCTCCCACTCCCCTTGCTTGTGTTCCCTCTCTCACTGTGTCTCTGTCAAATAAATAAAATCTTTAAAAAAAAAAAAAAAGAAATACTTCATAATCAGATCGCAGCCCACCACTACCCGTTCTCTCCCTGCCCAAATGCCCTCCCTTCCAATCAACCCAGTGCAAATACTCACACTTATGAGTTTCTTAATCAAGCATGTTATCAGTTTTAAATAGTAATAATGATAAATTATAAGGTAAATTGAAAAGAGCTAGGACTAAAAAACTCCTAAATGATAAGGTTTCTTTTCTTTCAATTACTTTTTATTTGTTTTTTATTGTTTTAAAGATCTTATTTATTTATTTATTTGACAAAGAGAAAGAGCTGAGGAGGGGGAGCAGCAGGGAGAAGGAGACACAGGCTCTGAGCAGGGAGCCCAATTTGGGGCTCCATCCCAGGACCTTGGATCATGACCTGAGTTGAAGGCAGACACTTAACCAACTGAGCCACCCACATGTCCCAGAACAACCTTTTTTTAAAATCAGAGGAAAAACTCATATTTTAAATTCAAGACAATCTAACTTTTTTTCATATAACTAAGACATCATTTCCCCTTAAAGATACAATCCCTTCATCTATTTAAACTACTCTGTGAAACTTTCACAAAAACCGAAAAATTCACCGAATTTTCACAGAAAAATGGAAAAAAATTCCAGTTTCCTATAAAATTTCACACTCATCTACTTCACTATAACCTCAAGTCAAAATCACATATGGCAGGGAAATAGTTCTGAGTTATGAAAAATCAGGAGGGACCTGAAAACATGCTTTTAATTTACCTTCATTACTAACAATATTTGTAGTTTAATAATTAAAGAGCTATTTACTGACTATGCCCATAAGAACCCAACTAACCAGTCTAAGGTAAAATCAGTAATCCTTATTGAACGGTACCTTACAATTTACATATTAACATATATATTTACAAGAGATTGAATATCTCAATACGAATCCAGCAATTCCACTTCTAGATATATATTCAAAAGAACCAAAAGCAGGTATTCAAAGAGATATTTGCACATTATTCATAGCAGCATTTTTCACAACAGCCAAAGGGTAAAACAATCCACATAGCCAACAGAGAAACAGGTAAACACAAAATGGACTCAGCCATAAAAAAGGAATGAAATTGTGATACATGCCACAACATGGAAGAACCCTGAGGACATTATACTGAGTGAAATAAGCCCAGATGCAAAAGGACAAAGACGATATGATTGCACATATATAAGGTACCTGGAATAGGCAAACTGACAGAATTACCAGGGATAAGGGGGTGAAGAGTAGGACAGGATGGGGAGTAATCTTTATTGGGTACAGGGGGCACCTAGTTGGATCAGTCAGTAGACCATGCAACTCTTGATCTCAGGGTTGTGGGTTCAAGCCTTACATTGGGTATAGCAATTACTTAAGTTTTTAAAAATCTTAAAAAAAAAAAAAAAAAGAAAAAGAAAATAGAGAAAAAAAAGAAATCTGGGGATGCCTGGTGGCTCAGTCGGTTAAGTGGCTACCTTTGGCTCAGGTCATGATCCCAGGGTCCTGGGATCGAGTCCCACATTGGGCTCCTTGCTCAATGGGGAACCTGCTTCTCCCTCTGCCTGCGGCTTCCCGTGCTTGTGCGCACATGCTCTCCCTCTCTCTGACAAATAAATATTAAAAAAAAAAAATCTATATTGTGTACAGTTTCTGTGTGGAATGATGAAAAAATTCTAGAAATGGATAGTGCTGACGGATGATGAACAACACCATGAATGTATGTAATGCCAAAGAACTGTACACTTAAAAATGGTTAAAATGTGGGCTCCTGGGTGGCTAGGTCGCTTGAGCGCCTGACTCTTGATTTCAGCTCAGGTCATGATCTCAGGGTCCTGGGATCCAGCCCTGTGTCAGGCTCCTCACTCGGCGGGGAGTCTACTTGAGGTTTCTCTCTCCCTCTGCCACTCCCTCTGATCACTCACTCTCGCTCTCTCTCTCTCTCTCATTCACATGGATAGATCTTTAAAAAATATATTGGGGGGGCACCTGGGTGGCTCAGTCGTTAAAGCGTCTGCCTTCGGCTCGGGCTGTGATCCCAGGACCCTGGGATCGAGCCCCGCATCGGGCTCCCTGCTCCACGGGAAGCCTGCTTCTCCCTCTCCCACTCCCTCTGCTTGTGTTCCCTCTCTTGCTGTCTCTCTCTGTCAAATAAATAAATAAAATCTTAAAAAAAAAAAAAATATTAGGGCACCTGGGTGCCTCTATCAGTTAAGTGACTGACTCTTGATTTTGGCTCAGATCATGATCTTGCAGTTGTGGGATTGAGCTCTGAGTCCGGCTTCATGCTAAGTCTGCGTCAGATTCTCTCTCCTTCTCTCTGTTCCTCCCCCTACGCATGCACACTCATGCTCTCTCTCAAATAAATAAATAAATAAATCTTTAAAAAATATATTAAAAAAAAATGGTTGGAGTGCCTGGGTGACTCAGTCGGTTAAGGCACGGGCTCCTGAGCCACCTGAGCTACCTTCGGCTCAGGTCACGATCCTGGGACCCTGGGATCGAGCCCCATGTTGGGCTCCCTGCTCAGTGGGGAGTCTGCTTCTCTCTCTCCCCTCTGCTCCTCCCCCCGCTCATGCTCTCTCTCTCGCTAATAAAATCTTAGGGAAAAAAAAAAAAGGTTAAGATGTTATGTATATTTTCCACAGTAAAAAATAGCCTAAAAATTCCCAGCATGAAATATTACTCATATTTCTAGAATATGCTACATGAATTGTTATATAGGCTATTAGTCTAACAAATGAATATACCATCATCATCTTCTAAACTCCATTTTTTCCCTTGTTTCATCTCTTCAATTTCCTTTTTCAGTTCCCCTATGTTTTCCATGGCCTTTTTACGTTGCTCTTCTCGCCATTTTTCTACTCTTTCTTTTCGCTTTCTCATTTCTTCTTCCAGCTTATTCTGATCAAAGTTCTTGGGGAAAATGAGAGATACAGAGGGAAACAAAGATTAACAACTTTATTCCAGAGACATTCCAAAAAAATTCTCCAAATTATAAAAAAGGAAAAGGAAAAACAGCTGTATTTACAAACTCCTCAATTTAGACCAGATTTAGATCACACATCCTTTTTTTTTTTTTGAGTGTTTATAGTAGCTTTATTTATAATAGCTCCCAAATTGAAACAATTGCTGGGACACATCTTTTAAATATACCCACGAATATACCAGCAAAATGAAATCACAATGAAAAGCATCTTCAACTAAGAAAGCAGACAGACTTCAAACATGATAAACTAATCTCATTTTAATTTCAGGCAAGATGCTAACATGAATCCACTTTCTTCCTCAAACTAGAAACTAAATGAATTAACAAGGAAAATTCCCCAGTTATTAGTTATTCTCAACTTTAAATCCTCTAAACTCCTCAAAGATTGCCTCCATAAAAAACAAATTTTCTATTACAAATTAGTAAGTGAAAGCTATTTATCAACATGATTAAAAAGTTACGTTCTTTAAGTCTTTAAGTCTAAGTTTCCTAGAAACAGCCATTCCAAAGACTTTATCAAGATGATTAATAATTCTCTGAAAAGGAGAAAGCAAACCATTTTCACAGGCATAAGCAGGAACTCAATGACTAAACATCATAGAAATAAAAAATTGACATATGCTGGGGTGCCTGGGTGGGTCAGTATGCTAAGAGTCTGACTTCGGCTCAGGTCATAATCTCGGGGTACTGGGATCGAGCCCTGCTTTGGGCTCCCTGCTCAGCAGAGAGTCTGCTTGTCCCTCTCCATCTGCCCCTGCCTCAGCTCATGCTCTGTCTCTCTCTCAAATAAAAAAGATTTTTTTTTTTAAATTTACATATGCTATCATTATAGATACGGAAATACATACATCAAAAAACAGTCAAAGAAAATACCACAAAATTTTAATGCTGACTTGAAACTAATGTAACACTGGATGTTAACTACCCTGGAATTAAAATTAAAAACTTAATTAAAAAAAAAAAATTTAGGTCACCTGGCTGGCTCAGTCAGAAGGACACGCGACTCTTAATCTTAGGGTCGTGAAATGGGTATAGACCCACATTGGGTGAGGAGATTACTTAAATAAATCAACTTAAAAAAAAAAAAGGTATACAACTTTTTTGGAGGGTACTTTGATACCATTTATCAAAATGTTAAATGCATATACCCACTGACAAAACCATTTCACTGATTGTAATTTACCCTATTCTATATTTACAAAAGACATGTCTAAAAGGATTCATGTAGGGGCGCCTGGGTGGCTCAGTTGGTTAAGCAACTGCCTTCGGCTCAGGTCATGATCCTGGAGTCCCGGGATCGAGTCCCGCATTGGGCTCCCTGCTCAGCGAGGAGCCTGCTTCGCCCTCTGACCTCCCCCCTCTCATGTACTCTCTCTCTCATTCTCGCTCTCTCAAATAAATAAATAAATAAATCTTTAAAAAATAAATAAATAAATAAAAAATAAAAGGATTCATGTACCACTGTTCATAATGAGACTGGAAATAACCTAAATGTCCATTAAAGGTGATTTCTTTACCTTGTTTCAACAGAACACTATGCAGGCATTAAAAACAATGAGCTATATCTATATATGCAGTTACAGAAGATCTCCAATATATAACAAATGAAAACAAGGTACTCTATTTAAGTTGGATGGTGGGTATACCACTGTGTATTCTTCCTCAGACCATATATATTGATAAAATAATGCATAATTTAAAAATGAACAAAAGCAGGTCCCCTGGCAAGCTCAGTCAGTGGAGCTTGCAACTCCTGATCTGGGGGTTGAGTTTGAGCCCCACAATGGGAGTAGAGATTACTTAATAAAAAATAAATAAATAAATAAGGAACAAAAGCAAGGTACAGAATAGTACATATAGTATCATCATATTTTGTTAAGTAAAAACAGTAACATATATAGATATGCAATACTTTTGAGAAAAAAATGTTCTAATAGGGACAGCTTTCACTTTTTTATTTTACATACTATCATTTATCTCAAAATAAAAATAGGGATGCCTGGGGGCGCCTGGCTGGCTCAGTTGGTTAAGCGACTGCCTTCGGCTCAGGTCATGATCCTGGAGTCCCGGGATCGAGTCCCACATCGGGCTCCCTGCTCAGCAGGGGGTCTGCTTCTCCCTCTGCCCTCTTCCCTCTCGTGCTCTCTGTCTCTCATTCTCTCTCTCTCAAATAAATAAATAAAATCTTTAAAAAAAAAAAAAATAGGGATGCCTGGGTGGCTCAGTTGGTTAAGCATCTGCCTTCAGCTCAGGTCATAATCCCAGGGTTCTGGGATCAAGCCCATGTCAGGATCTTTGTTCAGCAGGGAGTCTGCTTCTCCCTCTCCCTCTCTCTCTGCTGCTCCCCCTGCTTGTGCTCTCTCACTCTTTCTCAAATAAATAAATAAAATCTTTAAAAATAAATAAATAAAATAAAAATAAAAATATTTAGGGGCACCTAGCTGGCTCAGTCGGTAGAGCATGGGGCTCTTGATCTCAGGGTCGTGAGCTCAAGCCCCAGGTTGGATGTGGATCCTACTTAAAAAAAAAACAAAATAGGGGCGCCTGGGTGGCTCAGACGGTTAAGCGTCTGCCTTCGGCTCAGGTCATGATCCCAGGGTCCTGAGATCGAGTCCCGATCGGGCTCCCTGCTCCTTGGGAGCCTGCTTCTCCCTCTGCTTCTCTCTCTCTCTCTCTCATGAATAAATAAATAAAATCTTTAAAAAAAAAAAAACCAAAATAAACTATATAGCAATAAAAAACCCTGACAGTTTGTGATCACAGACACAAAAATCTGATATTATACAATTATTTAGTTAGTAAACATACGCCAGCATCTTTTTCTTTTTCATCCTCCTTGTCATCTTTGTCTTTTTTCTTCTCTTTAGAACTTTCCCCACTATCTGTTTTTTCTTTGGACCTAGACCTACCAAAAAAGAGAGAAAGAAACATCATCTATTTATGCTTGGAAACATTCACATTTAAAATACATTTAAAGGGGGCGCCTGAGTGACTCAGTCAGTTAAGTGTCCAACTATTGATTTCAGCTCAGGTTGTGATCTCAGAATCATGGGGATCAAGCCCCACGTCCAGCTCTGTGCTGAGCATGGAGTCTAATTAAGATTCTCTCCCTCTGCCCCTCCCTGCACCCCACTTACATGCGCGCGCACTCACTCTCTCTCAAAAACAAAATAAATAAAATAAAATACATTTAAAGACTTGCATTTTACTTTTTAGGTAAGAAACTTCCAAAAGTCAACTTTACTTTTATACTAATAAACACCTTGGAAATATAATGAAAATTAAATCCTATAACATTAGTTACAAATATTATTAAATATTTGGCAATTTGGCCAAGAAAAAGTAGACCTATCATATAAAAATGACAAAATTTAGGGCGCCTGGGTGGCTCAGTGGGTTAAGCGACTGCCTTCGGCTCAGGTCATGATCCTGGAGTCCCTGGATCGAGTCCCGCATCGGGCTCCCTGCTCAGCGGGGAGTCTGCTTCTCCCTCTGACCCTCCCCCCTCTCATGCTCTCTCTCTCTCTAGCTCATTCTCTCTCGCAAATACATAAATAATATCTTTAAAAAAAAATGACAAAATTTAAATAGAAGAGGTAAAATTTAACATACAGCGAAATTTACCAAAACATTAGCATTCTCCAAGATAATTTTTAATTCATTTAAAAATTAATAAAGTTTAGAGTGCCTGGGTTGCTCAGTTGGTTAAGCATTTGCCTTTGGCTCGGGTCATGATCTCAGGGTCCGGGGATCGAATCCCACATCAGGCTCCTTGCTCAGCAGGACGTCTGCTTCTCCCTCTCACTCTCCTTATATACTCTTTCTCCCCATCAAATAAATAAAATCTTAATTTTTTTTTAAAGATTTATTTATTTATTTATTTGAGAGAGACAGAATGAGAGAGAGAGCACATGAGAGGGAGGAGGGTCAGAGGGCGAAGCAGACTCCCTGCCGAGCAGGGAGCCCAAAGCGGGACTTGATCCAGGGACTCCAGGATCATGACCTGAGCCAAAGGCAGTCACTTACCCAACTGAGCCACGCAGGCACCCTAAAATCTTAATAATGTTTAAAACCCCAAGAGGCCTTGCATTTCACCCCCATGTTTGGTATCTTGTAAGTAAAAAAGAATTTCTTGGGGCGCCTGGGTGGCTCAGTTGGTTAAGCATCTGCCTTCGGCTCAGGCCATGATCTCAGGGTCCTGGGACTGAGTCCTGTGTCAGGCTCCCTGCTCAGTGAGGAGTCTGCTTCTTCCTCTCCCTCTGCCCCTCCCCCTTGCTGATGCGCTCTCTCTAAAATAAGTAAATAAAATCTTAAAAAAAAAAAGAAAGAAATTTCTTAATTTAAATGCAATCAATTCAGGGCGCCTGGGTGGCTCAGATGGTTAAGCGTCTGCCTTCGGCTCAGGTCATGATCCCAGGGTCCTGGGATCAAGTCCCGGATCGGGCTCTCTGCTCCTTGGGAGCCTGCTTCTCCCTCTGCCTCTCTCTCTCTCTCTCTCATGAATAAATAAATAAAAATTTAAAAAAAAAATTATAAATGCAATCAATTCAGTCTTCTTTCCCCCCCTTTAAAAAAATTGGTGCTTGGGCGCCTGGGTGGCTCAGTTGGTTAAGCAACTGCCTTCAGCTCAGGTCATGATCCTGGAGTCCCGGGATCGAGTCCCGCATCGTGCTCCCTCCTCAGCGAGGAGCCTGCTTCTCCCTCTGACCCTCCCCCCTCTCGTACTCTCTCTCATTCTCGCTCTCTCAAATAAACAAATCTTTAAAAAAAAAAAAAAATTGGTGCTTTTTAAACCTTCCAGATTTCATGAAGATATCCAGAGGTAAAGAAGATATTCTCTAGTATAAACTTTTTTAAAAAGTTTACAATTATGCCATCGAATTTGGTCTTTAATCTGCTTTTATGTACAGAATGAGGTAGGTGGTCCTATTTCATTATATTGTAGCAAATGTCCCTAGTAGCACTTTTTTTAAAGTAGGCTCCACACTGAGCGTGAACTCACAACCCTGAGATCAAGACCTAAGTTGATATCAAGAGTCTGATGCTTAACCAAATGAGCCACCCAGGCACTCCCCCTGTACCCCAAGTACTACTTACTTAAAGAACTTTTTCCCACTAATTACACTGTCACCACTGTCATTTATTAAATGACCATATATGTGGGGATCTGTTTCTGGGCTCTTTATGTGGTTCCAATGATCTATTTGTCTATCTCTACACAAAAATCACATTTAATTTGACAACTTTATGACAAATTTTAGTATCTGGCAGAGCAAGCCCTCCTATCTTGTTCTTCAAGATTGTTTACGCCCTTGCATTTCTAATTTTATAATCAGTTTGTGAAATACTTTTCACGTATGCTAAGAACTTTTAAAACTTTTTTTTTTTTTTTAAAGATTTTATTTATTTATTTGACAGAGACACAGCGAGAGAGGGAACACAAACGGGGAGTGGGAGAGGGAGAAGCAGACTCCCTGCCGAGCAGGGAGCCCGATGCGGGACTCGATCCCGGGACTCCGGGATCATGACCTGAGCCGAAGGCAGTCGCTCAACCAACTGAGCCACCCAGGCGCCCTGCTAAGAACTTTTAAACATGAATATGGTTTGGTTTTTTGTTTTTTTTTTAAAGATTTTATTTATTTATTTGACAGAGAGAGACACAGCGAGAGAGGGAACACGAGCAGGGAGAGTGGGAGAGGGAGAAGCAGGCTTCCCGCAGAGCAGGGAGCCCGATGCGGGGCTCGATCCCAGGACCCTGGGATCATGACCTGAGCCGAAGGCTGACGCTCAATGACTGAGCCACCCAGGTGCCCCAAACATGAATATGTTTTGAAATTAATAAAATGCTTTTCCTAAATCTACTTAGACAAGCATGACTTTTCTCCTTGAATCTTATTAATATAAATAATTACACTGATTGATTTTCACTCTCTTTTTTGAAGAAGATTTTATTTATTCATTTGAGAGAGCACAAGCACGGGGAGGGGCAGAGGGAGAGAGAAGCAGATACTCCGCTGAGCAGGGAGCCCACCACAGGGTTCAAATCCCAGGACCCCAGGATCATGAGTTGAGCCGAAGGCAGACACTTAATGGACTGAGCCACCCAGGAGCCCCTGGACTGACTGATTTTTCTAATGTCAAACCAACCTTCCATTCCTGGAATAAATCCAAATAGTTCATAATTATTTTCTTTATATATTTTTTGATTTGGTGTAATAACCTTTATGTTTAGGTTAAATATAGCCTATAATTGTCTTTTCTCATACTGCCCTTCTCAGGTTTTAATATCTAGGGTTCTCCTCAATACATAACATGAATTGATGTTTCTTCTTTAAGTCTCTGTTCATCAAAAGTATCATTACAGAGCAAAAAGACAAACCACAGAGTAAAAGAATATATGTGCTATTCATATAAATGACAATCAACAACCATCCAGAGTATTTAAAAACAACAACAAAAACCTCCTCCAAGTCAATTTTTTTTTTGGAAGATTTTATTTATTTATTTGACAGCGAAAGAGCAAGCACAAGCAGGGGGAGCAGCAGAGGGAGAGGGAGAAGCAGGCTCCTCGCCGAGCAGGGAGCCCGATGTGGGACTCGATCCCAGGACACAGATCATGACCTGAGCTGAAGGCAGACGCTTAACCGACTGAGCCACCCAGGCACCCCTCCAAGTCAATTTTTAAAGAAACAACTCAACAGGAAAATAAGCAAAAGATTTTAACATACTTCAGAAAAGAAGAAATACAAATGACCAATAAACATATGAAGAGATGTTCAACCTCACTTGTCATCAAAGAAATACAAATTAAAACCACAATAATACTATTTCTAACCAATTAAAAAAATTAATGGGGGGCGCCTGGGTGGCTCAGTTGGTTAAGCGACTGCCTTCGGCTCAGGTCATGATCCTGGAGTCTGGGATCGAGTCCCGCATCGGGCTCCCTGCTCGGCAGGGAGTCTGCTTCTCCCTCTGACCTTCCTCCCTCTCATGCTCTCTATCTCTCATTCTCTCTCTCTCAAATAAATAAATAAAATCTTGAAGAAAAAAAAAAATTAATGGGACTGACAATACCAAATACTGGGAAGGGTATGGAGCAACAGAATTATACTGCTCACTGGAATACAATTAGTATACCCCCTTTAGAAAGCATTTGGGATTATTCAATAAAAGTGAAGCTATGCTGGGGTGGCTGGATGGCTCAGTCAGTTGAGCAAGCGACTCCTGATTTCAGCTCAGGTCACAATCTCAGGTTTGTTGGGCTCCACACTCAGCAGGGAGTCTACTGGAGATTGTCTCTCCCTCTGCCCCTGGCCCTGCTCGCGTGACTTGCGCGCACTCCCTCCCTCAAATAAATAAATTTAAAAAAATAATAATAATTAAGCGGGGCGCCTGGTTGGCTCAGTCGTTGAGCGTCTGCCTTCGGCTCAGGTCATGATCCCAGAGTCCTGGGATAGAGCCCCGCATTGCGCTCCCTGCTCCGCAAGAAGCCTGCTTCTCCCCCTCCCACTCCCCCTGCTTCTGTTCCCTCTCTCGCTGTCTCTCTCTCTGTCAAATAAATACATAAAATCTTTAAAAATAATAATAATCCCAATAGGCATTATTACACTGACATTGGTAAAATAAAATTTATAAAATAAAATTAATGACATGATAAAAACACTCATGATTAATATGAAGAATATACAGAAAACAGATACAAATTCATATATCAACTATCCTGTCACCACTTTAGAAACAGGCAAAAAACAAACCATTGAAAAGAGAAATATAAAGCATAAACATGCTCTAATAGATATAAATAATATCTTGAAATTGAATGGTACTGGCATTCTAAGGAAACATGTACATTTAACTTAACACAAGCAAAATTCACATCTATCCTGAAGAGCAATTCAGCAATGCATTATCATGAGTAAAAAAGTTGTCAGAAATGCTAAGAACATCATTTCAAAGGAAAAACAGAGTTCCTAAAAAGATGTTTATACAATATATTCCTAACCATTAACAGTAGGTATTAAATAAATAAGAGAACAATGTATTACGAACGTTAAAAGTAACTGAATCTAGTATTTTCCCATTGAATTACAAGCTTTATAATCTATTAAAACTCAACCAACAGTTGATGGTAGGAGCCAAAGTTAGTAATTATTTATAAAAGATTTTTTTTAAAAAAAGGAAGGAATAGGGAAGAGTCAGTTCCCAAACTGCATGAGAGATATAGTCCAACAATAACATTACCTATTCTCAGCTTTCTTGCTTTTATTGCCAGGACTAGAGGATCTGGATCGCCGGCCTCGGCTTCTACTCCTTGAGCGTCTCCTGTCTCGACTTCGAGATCTTCTTCGCTCTCGACTTCTGTCTCTCTCTCTACTTCTGGAACGCCTGAAAGGAGGACACTTTTCATTCATTCTATGACCAAGTAGAGTTTCTTTCAGATAATCGTTCTGTCCCCTGTTGAAAGAAGCTTCTTTACCATTATTAAAGGCTGAGATTTCAATTAACCATCAAATCAGGTAAAAAAGGGAACAAGTAAAGCCAATTCTTAGAAGTGGTTAATGAAAAAAATGAGGATACTAATTCCAAAATGATTATTTGTTGAAAAACATAGCAAATCTGTGAAATAAATCTGTCTTTTTGAAATCTACGGTCTACAGTAGAAAATCTAAATTTCAAAGTCAGCCAAAACCTAAGTATAAGGATGGGTACAATGGGGCTATGGAAAGATCACATATGAAGACTAGGAGACAATTTCTATTCTAGAGCTGATAGTGACATGACACATAGGGCAGATCAACTCTCTGGGTCACAGTTTTCTCATCTATATAATATGGAGACTCCACTTAGATAATCTCAAAATCCTTCTTGTTCTAAAACCTTGTAATTCTACTTTCACTCCTGAAAGTCAAAGACCAAATCTTAAAAAAATCAATTTCACTTAACACGTACTTGACTGAATTATATGAAACTGTTCCTGGGACCACATAATATGAAACTAAGCACTATCCACATTTTCATAAATGAGTATTTTCCCTGAGTACCATGTAATACCTTTGCAATTTCTCCTTCCAATGTTTGCAAGAGTTTTTTCTGTCATCAGCTCACAGCACCTATACAACCTTGTCTTCTTTCCTATTATAGTAAGAAACTTAGCAAATAATCTTTTGGTGTGGGGAAGATTATTTTTATTTACAGACAATGTTCTCCACCTCTAGAAAGGTTACGGCTGCTTGACTCGTGCCAAGGAATATGTAAGCAAGTAAAAGCAAAATAAAAATTAGGAGGTCCTTTTGTTTAAAACAGTTTTTTTTTTAAGGGCGCCTGGGTGGCTTAGTCATTAAGCATCTGCCTTCGGCTCAGGTCGTGATCCCAGGGTCCTGGGATTGAGCCCCACATCGGGCTCCCTGCTCGGCGGGAAGCCTGCTTCTCCCTCTCCTGCTCCCCCTGCTTGTATTCCCTCTCTCGCTATGTCTCTCTGTGTCAAATAAATAAATAAAATCTTTAAAAAAAAAAGTTTTTTTTTTTTAAAAAGTGTCAAACAGGGACACCTGACTGGCTCAGTTGGTAGAGTACATAACTCTTGATCTTGAGGTTGTAAGTTCAAGTCCCACATTATGTGCAGAGATTACTTAAAAATAAAATCTTTAAACTAAATAGAATCTTTTTTAGAAATTAAAAAATGGGGGGGAGCATGCAACTCTTGATCTCAGGTTTTAAGTTTGAGCCCCACGTTGGATAGAGATTACTTAAAAATAAAAAGCTTTAAAAAATACCTTTTTTTTTAATGTCAAACAGCAAGCAGGGCTTTTCCTTCTCCTGTTGGCTTTAGTGGCTGCTCTGAACACAGTGGTCAGCTCTCTTGGGACAGAATTAGAACAGAACCGCCTTGATGACATATTACCTCTGAGAGTCTTTGCTCCAGGCAAAGCACCTCTGGACCTAATCACACGAGCTGGGGTCAAAGCAGAGTACCCACAAAAGGGCCACTAAATTCCAGTCCAAGTCATACTTTTGAACAAGCCCGACTTAGCTGAGAAGGCCCAATTTATCATGAGTCTTTAGGAGACTAATGTCTTACCTCAGGCGCTTCCGGTCTCTTGACCGAGATCTTCTTTTATCCCTGCTACGAGACCTCTCTCTCCTTCTATCTCTATCTCTGCTTCTAGACCGTCTGTCATCTCCACGTTTACTTCTTTTGTCTGAGGGTGAGCGACTTCTAGAACGACTTCCAGAGCGCCCCCTTGATGCTGATCGCTTCCGATAGTGGCTAAAAGGTTAAGTTTAAGTTTAGCAAACACAAGGAGTAGCTTCTATTATATTTTAATCACATTTTCCCAAAAGATCTCAGCAGACAAACAATGACAGGACTTTTATTCATCAACTCTTAAAATTACGGGAAGGTAATGACCCCTGCAACTACAGTCCATGTAGACAGGGGAAAACTATCCTGAAAGGGAAGCAAGGACAGTAAAAAGAACAGACCAAACTCCTGCCTTTGAGCCCCAAGCAACTTGCATTCTGGTAAAGGAAGAGATGACAGACAAGTAAAAAAATAAAAACATAGTATGTCACGTGGTACTATGGAGAGAAACACATCAGAGTAAATGAAAGAGAAAGGATGGGAGGTAGGAGGTTTGCTATTTTATACCAGGTGTTAAGAGAAAAACTTGCTAATAAACAGACATTTCAGAGGTTTGAAGAAAATAAAAGGAACCGCGTAGATACAAGGGGGAGAAACTTTTCAGGCAAAAGGCATCACAAGTACAAAGTCGCTGAGGAGGAAGCTTGGCTGGTGTGTCCAAGGAACAGCAAGGAAGGCAGACGTGACTGGAGCTGAATGACCAAGAAAAGTGCCACGAGATGAGGTCAGAAATACAGCAGGGTGGCCAAACAGGGAGGGCTCTGCCGAGTCTCATGGGTCATTCTAAGGACTTCTTCTTTCACTCTGAGTAAGTTGAGAAGTTATTGGAAGATTCTAAGTAGAGGAGTAATGTTACCGCACTAATATTTTTAAAGCATTAGTCTGGCTGCTGGGGGAGAACAAACTGAAGGAAGGCCAAGTGCAGAAGCAGGGAAAAGAGGTGGGAAGCTACAGCAACCATCCAAGTAAGAGAGTGGTGGGTTGGATGAGAATGTCAGGAGTAGAGTTTCTAGGAAGTGTCAAAATCTAGATATTTTGAAACTAGAACTGACTGATTTAAGTATTAATTCAATGCCAAGTGTGACAGCAAGGGAGAAGTTGTGGGTGTCTCTGACATACTTGGCTGGACCAAGTAGAAAGATGAAGTTGCTATTTACTAAGATGGGAAGCCTGAGGAAGGATCACATATTGGCGGGGGGGGGGATCATGATAGTAGGCACTCACATGGAGATGTACAGTAGATAGTTGAAATATGAGTCTAGAGTTCACGAAGGGAGTCATCAGTGTACAAAGGCTACTTAAAGCAATAAATATGGATAAGATGGCTTGGGAATGAATGCACCTCATTATCCCTCAAGCACCTGAAATTCGATGTGTAGAAACCCAAACTTACTACCTTTGCCTCCCCAAACCATTTATCAACCCAACTACCAGTCAGTAGTCTCAAAATATGTTATCTTCAATATTTTTCTCATTCTACACAATCAGTAAAACACCAAGTATCACCAATTGCACCTCTGTAATTCTCTTCACGTTATATCACCTCCTCAGAGTTCCCACTGTCACTACTCCACATCAGAACTATGTAGTTACGGTATTTTAGAAGACCCCTGGTCTTCTCGCTTCTATTCCCTTTTCCCTGAAATCTGTTTTACTCATTGCTGCAATGGTAATCTTCATAAAGCAGAGTGCTGACCACATTATATAAACATACCCACACATTTCTTCTCAAAATCTTCAAAGCCTCTCAAATTCTTACCTTCAAGATTTTATTTGACAGAGAAAGAGAGAAAAAGTAGAAGCAGGGGGAGCAGCAGAGGAAGAGGGAAAAGCAGGCTCTCCACTGAGCAGGGAGCCCGATATGCGGTTCGATCCCAGGGTCCTGGGATCGAGCCCCGAGTCGGGCTCCTTGCTCAGCGGGAAGCCTGCTTCTCCCTCTCCCCCTCCTTGTGTTCCCTCTCTCACTGTCTCTCTCTCTCTGTTAAATAAATAAAATCTTTTAAAAAATAAAAAAAATAAATAAAAAAAACTAAATCTACAATCCACCCACATTCTGGACCCAACTTCCTTTTAGAATCTACCTCCTACCACTTTTCTTCAACCCTTCATGACACCTACATACGTACGCAAACTGGGCTCTTATTTCTGGAACACCTTGCTCCATCTCATCTCTGAGCCTTTCATAAGTTCCTGAACTAACCTAGAGCACAAACCATGCAGACAGGGGAGAAGGCTAAAGAGCTGGAAGAGGCTTCCTTGTGAAGGGCCCTGAAGGCTGTGCTTAAGAGTCTGACTTTATCTTGGAAGCAGTAAGAACCAACAGGGATGAAAAGAAAGGAATGACATAATCTTTATTTCAGAAATGTTACTCTAGCTGCAGTGTGAGGAATCTATTAGGAGAGCAAGATCACAGGAAGATAATCAACTTGAGGCAAGTGCAGCAGTCTGAGCACTAAATGATTAGGTCCTGGATTAAGTCAGGGAGAGCAGAAATGGAGACAGGGTGTAGAATCTTACTGGGTTTAGACAGTTTGAGAGAAAAATTAATCAAATAAACTATCGCTTCCAAGTTTCTGGTCTGAGTAGCCGGGAATAGCAATGCCTTCAAGGAGATTTAAAAGACCTGCACAGGAATCCTCTGTAAATATTCAACTACTCTTTATCTTTATCCAGGTGATGGTTACTCAGTTTATGGATTTGCTAAATTTCATCTAGCTCTACCCTTAAGTTTTATCCATTTCCCTGAACATTAATTGTATCTCAATAAACTATTACTTATTATTTATAACCCAGATAAAAAAGATCTTTCATTCACTGCTAAATATAAAGCAAATACTCATCTTTAAGATAAAAACCTCAAGGTCCCAAACCACATAACAATCTAGGGTTTTGAAGAGATATCAGAATTTTTTTTTTTAAGATTTTATTTATTCATTTGACAGAGAGAGACACAGAGAGAGAGGGAACACAAGTAGGAGTGGGGGAGGGAGAAGCAGGCCTCCCGCTGAGCGGAGAGCCCGATGCGGGGCTCTATCCCAGTACCCTAGGATCATGACCTGAGCCGAAGGCATACGTTTAACGACTGAGCCACCCAGGCGCCCCAAGAGGTATCAGAATTCTAGTAAGACCTCCTAATCCACAGTTTTAGAAGGACAGAAAACACATAACAAAGAAATATACCTATCTGCGAAATAAATCTCCATGCAACAAGTATTTATTGTAGCCCACTAAAAGCCTAATCATTGTTCAATGTTGTAGGTGATGTAAAAATATTGAGCCTCCAGCTCCTTTCAACTGACTTGGGAAAATACCACACACGCACAAAGAACTAAAATAGACAGCAACAGGCGCCAAGGAAACTTGGCAAACCCGAACTGGTAAGAAATTCAACTGGGATCACTACTGAGGGATCACGGTGGGCTTCGTGGAAAAGGCGGGATGTGGTGCCCAATCACTGACCCCCTGGAGGAGTGGTCCCGTTCCAGGGACTGCAACAGGCGACGGCAGTGCAGGGAACCCTGTGAGCGTCACCGGCCCAAGTACAGTCACTTCCTCGGCCGAGGTCTCCCTGCCTCTCCGGTGGCCGCGGGCAGCGCCGGCCGCACGTGGGGCCGCACCGGTTCAGGCCTGGTCCCGCTGCCACCTCAACTCCCGCCTCTTTCCCCCAGCCCGAGGAAGCCGCCCGCCCGCTCGCCCGCTAGGCGCGCCGCCTCACCGTGATTCCCGGCCCATGCTGCCCGCCGAGGGAAAAGCGGCGCCCTTTGGGACAACGCGCAGAAGAACCGGACAAAGGAGGAGGCCGCGCAGCCCTCGGCTAGCCGGACGAGAAGCAGCACTACGGGGAAACAGCTGCTACAGCGGCGGCGGCCATCCGAAAACAGCCAACGAAAACAGGACGTGCTGGTGCCCGTGGCAAAGGGAAGGAAAAAGCGGGCCGGAAGCTGCTATCTCGCCACAGCGCCCCCTCTCGGCTGGAGGCCGCCCAGCGCCGGCCGCGCCGAAAGACGCGACTTTGGCGGCGTTTTCCCTGCAGTGCCTTGAAAGTTTGTGCCCTTTGGTGCGGTGGAGAAAGGCGCCTTGGCTTTGCAGGCCCTAAAAAGGTCTTTCCTGCAAGGGCCACCGAGGCGCCAT
Source organism: Neomonachus schauinslandi (assembly GCF_002201575.2). Taxonomy (NCBI): domain Eukaryota; kingdom Metazoa; phylum Chordata; class Mammalia; order Carnivora; family Phocidae; genus Neomonachus; species Neomonachus schauinslandi. The sequence goes on along the minus strand of NC_058409.1, from coordinate 26,159,759 downwards.
ATGCATTCCGTCCCCCTTAACCTGAGCTGAGTGGTGCTACCAACATCTCCATTCACTCTCATTTATACATTCATTCATTTATATGTATTGTTATGTGTGGGGCAAGTCTTAACATCCAGGGAGCTTACAAGTTAGTGGGGGATATAGACATAACTAAAAACACAAGCAAACGTAATACAAAAAAGAGATTGCGGCATAGGAGAGGAGTTCAGAAAGGGTTACCTGAGGATGTCACCTTTGAGGTGACATGTGAAGACTGAGTCAGAGTTAAGTTGGTGGAGAAGAGGAAGAGCCAAATATATATTCCTAAGATTATAATGGTTCTCAACATTGCCTGAGCTTGGAAGCTCTAAAAAAATACATGATGGGGGGCTCCTGGGTGGCTCAGTTGGTTAAGCGTCTGCCTTCGGTTCAGGTCATGATCCCACGGTCCTGGGATGGAGCCCCTTCGGCTCCCCCCTCACTGGCAGTCCGCTTCTTCCTCTGACCCTACCCCCTCTCATGCTCTCTCACTCACTCTCTCTCTCTCAAATAGTCTTTTTTTTTTTTTTTTTTTTTTTAAAGATTTTATTTATTCATTTGAGAGAGAGAATGAGATAGAGCACGAGAGGGGGGACGGTCAGAGGGAGAAGCAGACTCCCTGCCGAGCAGGGAGCCCGATGCGGGACTCGATCCCGGGACTCCAGGATCATGACCTGAGCCGAAGGCAGTCACTTAACCAACTGAGCCACCCAGGCGCCCTACTTATTTATTTTGACAGAGACAGCGAGAGAGGGAACACAAGCAGGGGGAGTGGCAGAGGGAGAAGCAGGTTTCCCGCTGAGCAGGGAGCCCGACATGGGGCTCGATCCCAGGACCCTGGGACCATGACCCGAGCCGAAGGCAGACGCTTAACAACTGAGCCATCCAGGTGCCCCTCTCTCTCAAATAGTCTTAAAAAAAAATACATGATGCAGTATCTGGTTGGCTCAGTCTATAGGACATGCAGCTCTTGAACTCACCCCCAGGTTGGGTATAGAGATTACCTAAAAATAAAATCTTAAAAATATATGTATACATGGATGCATGTGTTCCATATGGATATTGATTTACTTGGTCTGGAGTGCTGCCTGTGCACTGGGAATTTTTAAGCTTCTTAGGTGATTTTGAAGTACACTTAAGGTTGAGAACGACTCACCTAGTAGAACATACTGAAATGTTAAGAGTTGTTTTGACGCAAAGCTGTAACGCAGTGAAGAAAGAGGCTCTCATAGTTTACATGCCTCTGTACTATTTTACATTCTTATACCTAAGAAAGAAAAGTTCTAGATTGTGATTGTGGTGGTTGAAAACTCAATGAACTGTGAACTTTAAATTGGTACATTTTACTGCATGTAAATTTCACCTCAATAAATTTGATTTAAAAAAAAAGAAGAAACGGAGTTAAGACTCCACGATGAGCTTCTGCTCTTCTTCTCTGCCTTCCTGCCCATCTGTGGCAGCAGAAGCATCCGTGCCCAGGATAAAAGAGGCTTGGGCTGATACCTGACAGAATGGACAGCAAGTATCAGAGCCACTCTACATTGCTTCTATGTGGGCTAAAGGTAACAAGTATGGGTTTCAATCTAAGAGAAATAGGAAACCACTAGTGACTTAAACATGGTGACACTGAGAAGTGGTCAGATTCTGGATGTATTCCAGAGGCAGCTCTCTAAACACTAACTGGTAAATTGAATGTGAACTGTGAGGGAAAGGGAGGCATAAAGATGACTCTGGGGCTTTGAACAGAGCTACTGTGGGTTTTGGTGATATTTTGGAGAAAGACATGGAAGCAGCAACTTTGGCAGGGGATGGAGAGAAAAATCAGTGGATCTGGTAGAGTGATGGGATGTTTGAGCTGCCTGCTGGATATCCAGGGGATAATGGCCACATAGGAGATACAGGAGTCTGGAGTCCAAGGGAGAAATAGAACTTGTCTGAGAGGGGTGCCTGGGTGGCTCGGTCAGTTGAGCATCTGCCTTCAGCTCAGGTCATGATCCTGGGGTCCTGGGATCGAGCCCTGCATCAGGCTCCCAGTTTGTGGGGAGCCTGCTTCTCCCTTTCCTTCCCATTCGTGTTCTTTTTCCCTAACTCATTCTCTCTCTCTCAAATAAATAAATAAAATCTTAAAAAAAAAAAAAAGAACTTATCTGAGACACAGGGGTCATAAGCATTTTATAGAATGTTGAAGAATGTGGGGGGCGCCTGTGTGGCTCAGTCATTAAGCATCTGCCTTCGGCTCAGGTCATGATCCCAGTGTCCTGGGATCGAGCCCCATGTCAGGCTCCCTGCTCGGCAGGAAGCCTGGTTCTCCCTCTCCCACTACCCCCTGCTTGTATTCCTACTCTCCCTATCTCTCTCTGTCAAATAAATAAATAAAATCTTAAAAAAAAAAAGTTTAAGAATGCAAATAAATAAAATCTTAAAAAAAAAAGAATGCAGTATTTGAAGCCATAAAACTGGATGAGGCCAAGCAAAACTGAATGTTACAGCTGGAACAGATTTTTTAAAATCACATACTTGAATTTCGTTATTTTAATTGAGAAAACTGAGACTCTGGAAACAAAAACAAACTTAATCCTAGGTCACTAATCTTTTCGGAATCTAAACTGGAACCAGTAACCCACGCATCTGATACCCAGGCCAGACCTGTTTTCAAGATACATCATTTCTAACTCCCTCTTTAAAAAAAAAAGATTTACTTGAAACAGAGGGAGAGAGACAGGGTGCAAATAGGGGGAGGAACAGAGGGAGAGGGAGAAAATCTCAAGCAGACTCCCCACTGATCATGGAACCCTACCTGGGGCTGGATCTCATAACCCTGAGATCAGGACCTGAGTAGAAAACAAGAGTCCAGACACCTAACCAACTGAGCCACCCAGGTGCCCCTATAACTCCTCTTTAAGAGAACCCATTCATGTGACAATCCTGAAAGGCTTTTTATATTCACAAGATGTTTATGTAAAGTTCACAGCAATTCTATGTCCCAGAAAAAGCTGTTTTTAACTATTAGGGTGGGTAAAAGAAGTAATTATAGTCCAGTATGTCTCCAATACATAACTTTTAACAAAATGCCCTGACTTCCAAAGCAGATTTTGATCTAATTAACCCAGTTCTGTCTCATAACCCTCTTGCTGTTTTTAGTACCAATGGTGATGCACATACATTCATTTACACAGCTAATCAGACTAGAAAGCTACTGGTTGAAGATGTCACTTTTCAATCTAGTTTTAACCTATAGACATTTCAAGTCCTTGAAATTTTTAACTAAAAAATTATTCCCAACACTAAGAAACTGCCATTTCCGTGCAGTATTATTAAACATTCTTAAATTATTAGGAAGATGCCAATTGGCTGAATAAAGAAAAATGGCACCAACAGACAGATATATTATAGCTAGCTCTTCTCTCTGAAAAGATTCGATAATGATCTGTAAGTACTAAAGCTTCGCATTTGTCAACTGGCTAAATGAGGCCTTTTTTTTTTTTTTTAAGAAACAAAAGAACAAAAAAAATAAAGTAAGAAACAAAAGTAAATATGTGCAATTGAAGACCACTAGTGTCTTCCCAGGGACTGGGAGGGGAAATGACAAATCCAAGGGTGCTTTCTAATTCTCCTCTAGATACTAGATTCATTAGGGAATCAGGAAGAACCTGTGTTTGTAGTCTTATCCTAAGTCAGAGGAATACACTTAATTATAGTTATATTCTATTATTTTGGGTCAAAGTAAAACGACAAAAATAAAGGCTTTGGGGGCACCTGGGTGGCTCAGTGGGTTAAGCGTCTGCCTTCGACTCAGGTCATGATCCCAGGGTCCTGGGATGGAGCCCCACATCGGGGTCCCTCCTTGGCAAGGAGTCTGCTTCTCTCTCCCTCTGGTGCTCCCCCTGCTTGTGTTCTGTCAAATAAATAAAATGTTTAAAAAAAAATAAAGACTTCGGGAATAATAAAGAAAAAGGTACATATATTTATAATTTCACAAGGATTAATCAAATAGGCCATACAAAAATTTTAAGGAAATGTAATATTAAGCAATATAATGCTTAATGTTTTATAACCTTCCAAATATGATAGTGTTACCAAGTTATTTAAAAGGGTATTTATGATACTGGGTTGCACACCCCAGTCAATTTTCAAATCCAATTTTTATACGTACTAATCATACTATTCTAGTTTGCTTAAAAACCTTACTCCTGGGGCGCCTGGGTGACTCAGTCGTTAGGTGTCTGCCTTCGGCTCAGGTCATGGTCCCAGGGTCCTGGGATCGAGCCCCGCATCGGGCTCCCTGCTCTGCAGGAAGCCTGCTTCTCACTCTCCCACTCCCCCTGCTTCTGTTCCCTCTCTCGCTGTGTCTCTCTCTGTCAAATAAATAAAATCTTAAAAAAAAAAAAGTAAATAAAAATAAATTAAAAATCTTACTTCTAGAAACTGAACACTCAAAAGTGAAAATTCCCAATTATGAGCTTGATAATAAAATAATTTTTATAGGGGCACCTGGGTGGCTCAGTTAAGCGTCTGCCTTCAGCTCAGGTCATGATCCCAGGGTCCTGGGAATGAGTCCCGCATCGGGCTCCCTGCTCAGCGGGGAGCCTGCTTCTCACTCTCCCTCTGCTGCTTCTCTGCCTACCTGTGCTCTCTCTGTCAAATAAATAAATAAAATCTTTAAAAAATTTAAAAATAATTTTCCATAAATAAAAATTAAAATAAATACCTTCATAAATGCTTTCTAATTTCACATGTATGAATGTTAATAATTTCTTTCATTACTCCTTTTTTGCACTGGAGTAAAAATTAAAATACTCGACAAGAAAAGATAAAATTGGCTACCTTATTTAGTCTTTATAAGTTAACACGTGCAGACTTAACATTAGACCATTCAGTTTCTTTCATTTTATTTTTAAGATGGCTCCATTTTTCAGGACAGAACAACACAAATACAAGTTGCAGCCCTTGGGGCTGGCTGAGACCATGTTCATCTGCTCTCCAAAAGCAGCAGCTCAGCTCCCAAAAGAGGAATTACAAATCTTAGAAGTTAGAGAAACGTGGAGACTAGGGATTCTAATTAAACAAAGAAAAGTCAATTAATGACAATGGAAGTCTATTCTTCACATCAGTATTAATACAAACTCAACGCTTTTAAATCAGGGAACCTGCCATTCCATTCCTAATCAAATGATTTTACAACCCCTATCAAGTACAAGAATTACATAAAGGTGTAAACCCATTTGCCTCCTTTAGAGACACTGCACTGTAGAAGAGAAGGTGCTTTTTGGTAAGCTTCTCCTGCTGAGTGCTGCAAGCTTCATGGTACTTCAGAGCCCCAGTAATTAAGGAGTTCATGACAAAAGATAAACGTGAAAAAGTAGACACAGAGATCTGTGAAAACTTCGCCCATTTTGCTATAGGTATCCATTGATCGATTTATCACTTCAGCAGGAATTCCAGATAATAGAAGGGCAGCTGTTAGTACGGTTGTCTTTATCTTCTTTTCACCCTGTACACAGAAAGACTTCAATAAATCTTACAGCTTTCAGAAGACTACTTAAGCTCTATACAATTATCAGTGCTGCTATTTTTGCCTGATTCAAAGCCGTTAATGAAGTTTCAAAACATCAATCAGTAATATATCAACAAACATTTACTAAGCATATAATATGTAAAGCAGCAAACTGCTAGGCATTAGGGGAAAGACACCATTCATGTTATCAAAAGTGAAAAAAAGTCTTATCTTGAAAGGCAAAACAAATAACTATTTAAGATATATACAACAGCACAAGACAAAAAGAGGAAAAACATTACTACAGGGGACATAACTGCTAAATGAAGGACATGAATAATATATGGCATAGTGGCTCAAAGAAGGTAGAAATTAGGGGTGCCTGGGTGGCTCAGTCATTAAGCATCTGCCTTCGGCTCAGGTCATGAACCCAGGGTCCTGGGATCGAGCCCCACATCGGGCTCCCTGCTCGGCGGGAAGCCTGCTTCTCCCTCTCCCACTCCCCCTGCTTGTGTTCCCTCTCTCTGTGTGTGTCTCTCTGTGAAATAAATAAAATCTTTAAAAAAAAAAATGAGCAAGATTTAGATGGACAAAAATGAGAGGAGAAATCTTATTGGAGGTAAGTCTTAGACAACAAAAGTCCGAAGAGTGATAGCCATACTAAAATACAGAGCTATTTGTGACAGAATCATAGGAACATTCTGTAGAGCTCTAGCGGTCATGCAAAGGAATTCATACTTGTTACACATGCAGTAGGGTATCACTGAACACCTATTTCCTGATGAAATTTTCTTGTCTAATTTTTATTTTTTATTTATTTTTATTTTTTAAGATTTTATTTATTTTTGACAGAGAGAGAGAGAGTGTGTACAAGCAGTGGGGAGCAGCAGTCAGAGGGAGAGGGAGAAACAGGCTCCCTGATGTGGGACTCGATCCCAGGATCCCGGGATCATGACCTGAGCCGAAGGCAGACGCTTAACCATCTGAGCCACCCAGGCACCCTTGTCTAATTTTTAAAGGCATTTAAGGCTGAATTTTCATTTACTTAGTTGATCTGGTATCACCAGATCCAGTCACATGATTAAAAAACCTATTTAAAGATTTTTTTTTAATTTTACTTATTTTTTTTTTTTTTAAAGATTTTATTTATTTATTTGAGACAGAGAGAATGAGAGAGAGAGCACATGAGAGGGGGGAGGGTCAGAGGGAGAAGCAGGCTCCCTGCCGAGCAGGGAGCCCGATGCGGGACTCGATCCAGGGACTCCAGGATCATGACCTGAGCCGAAGGCAGTCGCTTAACCAACTGAGCCACCCAGGCGCCCAATTTTACTTATTTTTTGAGAGAGTACGAGCAAGGAGGAGAGGCAGAGGGAGAGGGAGAAGCAGACTACCCACTGAGCAGGGAGCACAACACAGGGCTCAATCCCAGGACCCTGGGGTCATGACCTAAGCCAAGGGCAGCCACTTAACCGACTGAGCTACTCTGGCACCCAAGAAACTTTTTAAATATAAAAAGCTGTTACCCAAGAGAAATCAAAGCTTATATACAGAAAAAGATTCATACAAATTCTCAGCTGCTTTAGACATAACTAAAAACTGGAAACAACCAAAATGTCTCTGGAAAGGAAATCAGATCAACAAATGGATACATTCATACAATGGAATATTACTCAGAAAAAACAAAGTGGGGGATGGCCCAATACACTCAACAACATGGATGAATCTCAAAATTATGCAGAATAAAATAATCCTTGTACAAGAAAGTATGTATAGGAATGATCCCATATATATGAAATACTAAAACGGGGGCAGCTGCTTTAGTCAGTGGAGCAACTCTTGATCTCAGGGTTGTGAGTTCAAGCCCCACGTTGGGTATAGAGATTACTTAAAATCTTAAAAAAAAGTGAAGTACTAAAAGAGGCAATAACTAAGGGGGCGCCTGGGTGGCTCAGTCGTTAAGCGTCTGCCTTCGGCTCAGGTCGTGATCCCAGGGTCCTGGGATCGAGCCCCACATCGGGCTCCCTGCACCGCGGGGAAGCCTGCTTCTCCCTCTCCTACTCCCCCTGCTTGTGTTCCCTCTCTCGCTATGTCTCTCTCTGTCAAATAAAAAAAAAAAAAAAAAATCTTAAAAGAGGCAATAACTAATCTACAGTGGGAAAAAGGAAGCCAGATCTGGGGCACCTGGGTGGCTCAGATGCTTAAGCGTCTGCCTTCAGCTCAGGTCATGATCCCAGGGTCCTGGGATCGAGCCACGCATCGGGCTCCCTGCTCTGCAGGAAGCCTGCTTCTCCCTCTCCCTCTGCCTCTCCCCCTACGTGTGCTCTCTCTGTATCTCTGTGTCTCAAATGAATAAATAAAATCTTAAAAAAAAAAAGAAGAAGGAAACCAGATCCTCAGGTTGTAGGGGCTGAAGCTGACTGGAAAGGGGCATGGTGGAATGTCCTGACAGTCACGTTCTAAACCTTGAAAGGATCTGGGTTTTACAGGTTGTCAAAACTCATTAAATGGTACACTAACAGCTTGAGCATTTCACTGTATGAGAATTTTACCTTAAAAAAAGGAAAAAGAACCACAGATCACTATTAAATTGTAGTTAATGATACGTAGGCCAAAATGTGTAGGGGTAAAATATACTGATGTCTACATCTACAACATATTTTGAAATACATCAAAAAAAAAAAAAGATGGATTGAAAATGGATAAATTGGATAGATGCATGATAATATAACAAAATGTTAATTACAGATTTAGGTAATAAGTATAAACGGGAGTTCACTGCACAATTCTTTAAACATTTCTGTGAGTTTAAAAACTGTCATAAGGGGGACCTAGCTGGCTCCATTGGTGGAACATGCAACTCTTGATCTCAGGTTTTTTTTTAAAGATTTTATTTATTTATTTGACAGAGAGAGACACAGTGAGAGAGGGAACACAAGCGGGAGGATTAGGACAGGGAGAAGCAGGCTTCCCACGGAGCAGGGAGCCCGATGCGGGGCTCGATCCCATGACCTGAGCCAAAGGCAGACGCTTAACGACTGAGCCACCCAGGCGCCCCTGATCTCAGGGTTCTGAGTTTGAGCCCCATGTTGAATGTGGAGATAACTTAAAAAAAGAAAAAAATCCTGGGGCACCTGAGTGGCTCAGTCATTTCAGCACCTGACTTTTGATTTCGGATCAGGTTGTGATCTCATGGTCCTGGGATCGAGCCCCACGATGGGCTCTGTGCTCAGTGGGAAGTTGGCCTGGGATTCTCTCTCTCCCTCTACCCTTCCCTCCCCACCCCCTACATGCACTCTTGCTCTCTCTGATATAAATAAAATAAATCTTAAAAAATAAAAAATAAGGGGTGCCTGGGTGGCTCAGTCAGTTAAGCGTCTGCCTTTGGCTCAGATCATGATCCCGGAGTCCTGGGATCGAGCCTCACATTGGGCTCTCTGCTCAGCGGATATCCTGCTTCTCCCTCTCCCTCTGCCTGCCGCTTTGCCTACTTGTGCTCTCTCTCTGTCAAATAAATAAATAAAATCTTTAAAATAAATAAAGTTTAAGCAAATCTTAAAAAAAAAAAGTTACAACAAAATGTTTTGTTAAAAGTATGCAGTAGTCTCCCTTCCTTTTCTCTCCCCCATTTACCTAGTAACACATACACATTCCTAGCACAAATAACCATTGTTAATAATTTCATGTAATATTCTTCCAGAGTGTATGGGGCATCTGGCTGGCTCAGTCAATGGAGTGTGCGACTCTTGATCTCAGGGTTGTAAAGATTTTTTTTTTTCTTTTCTTTCTTTCTTTTTAAAGTAGGCTACATGCCCAGTGTGGAGCCCAACATGGGGCTCAAACTCACAACCATGAGATCAAGACCTGAGCTGAGGGGTGCCTGTGTGGCTCAGTTGGTTAAGCAGCTGCCTTTGGCTCAGGGTAAGATCTCAGGGTACTGGGACTGAGCCGTGTATCAGGCTCCCTGCTCAGCAGGGAGTCCGCTTCTCCCTCTCCCCCACCCCCAACTTCCACATGTGCTCTCTAATAAATTAAAAAAAAATCTTAAAAAATCTTCCAAAGTTTCTTCATACATATACAAGAAAATCAAATATGTATTATTTTCCTTTTTTTTTTTTTAAAGATTTTATCCATTTATTTGAGAGAGAGAGAGAGAGACAGCACGAGCAGGAGGGGGAAAGGGAGAGAGAGAATCTTAAGCCGACTCCATGCTGAGCGTGCAGCCTGACAGAGGGCTCGATCCTAGGACCCTGAGGTCATGACCTGAGCTGAAACCAAGAGTCAGATGCTTAACTGTGCCACCCAGGCACCCCTATTTTCCTCCTTTTTATGAAAAAAGTAGCATACTATAGCTCCTACTCTGCATTTTGTTTTCTTCTCTTAATATTTCTTGGCAAGCTTACCATTATCCATATATCAGAGCTTCATCATTCTGAATGGATATGCCATAATTTAATGAGTCATTTATTAGTAGACATCTTTGCTGTTTCTGAACTTTGCTATTGCGGGGCGCCTGGGTGACTCAGTTGGTTAAGCGTCTGCCTTCGGCTCAGGTTATGATCCTGGAGTCCTGGGATCGAGCCCCGCTTCAGGCTCCCTGCTCAGCGGGAAGCCTGCTTCTCCCTCTCCCACTCCCCCTGCTTATGTTCCCTCTCTCAATGTCTCCCTCTCTGTCAAATAAATAAATAAAATCTTTAAAAAAACAAAAACAAAAAACTTTGCTATTGCAAAACTATCAATCTTTCAATAAATATACATCTGTATCATCCAAAAAAATTCAATTAAATTTACAAATAAAAGAAAATTACATTTCTTTTTGTATTCTTTTACTTTGTATATATAACCTATTTGACTCTTCATAAATATGTTTCAAACCCATTGAAGACACACATGAGATCTATCAGTGCATTATAAACGACTAAGCAAATGACCAAGTAGCTGTTTTTCAGTAAAAAACTCACAAGGGGTGCCTGGGTGGCTCAGTTAACACCTTCAGCTCAGGTCATGATCCCAGGTTCCTGGAATTGTGCCCCGCATCGGGGTCCCTGCTCAGTGGAGACCCTGCTTCTCCTCCTCTCTCTGCCCCTCCCCCCCGATCATGCTCTCTCGCTCTCCCTCTATCTCAAATAACTTAAGTAAAATCTTTAAAAAAAAACAACAAAACCCTCACACAAAACTCAATTATATCAGTGAGGTTACTTTTTATGCCAGCCAAGTCCCATAAAACTGTGTGTACATTTGTAGTTAAGCAGACTAGGTAAACACTGACACTCTCCATGATTCTGTTCTGCAACTTGGGCCAAATAATTCTTGGAAATACCAGGCCCTTGGACATTAAAGATACAGTGCGTTGTTATTAGGCATCCAGTAAGGAGCATAGTAAGATAAATGAATGCATTTTAAAATTAATTTCCTTTATTACAGATAAAATGTATTAATAAATTCACTAAGTAATTAAACTGAACATTTTCTCAGAAAAGTATTATTAAAACTCTGTGGTTAAGTTTTCCCCCCAGTCCATGATGGACCAACATTTTTGTAAAATATGAAAAAAATGTTATGGCAATGTCAAATTGCCAAAAAGATTCTAATCACTCACGTTCTGAACTTGTTACAAACAGAAATAAATAGTTTTTAAGATCAGCAATGGTGGGCCAACGACACTTCTAGTAGCACTGATTCAGAACATGAGTATGACTAATTTTTTTTAAGTTCTTAAAATTATCTAGTCATCAATCAGTCTAAATACATCATCAATAATTTAGAAAAAGTTTTAATTTACCTTGGGAAAATATTTGTATAGTCCCATGTATGCAAGTTGTAAAGTAAGAAACGGAGCAAATATGGACTGTGAAGATAGAAGATAAAATTATGTATTTCCAACATCATCATTCAAATCACAACAAATCAAACTAACAGCAGCTATAAAATTCCAAGCAAAAAAATACACATGTTTAATTTTAGTGGCTGAAAGCAGTCTTGTTTCTGCACAAGGGTGAAAAAAATAAAGGGACTGGATCTCCTTATCATAAAACATGTTTCTCAAGTCAAGTCACATTCTTTCGATGTTCCCCAAAATGTCTACTCTCACAAAAACTTATTCATTAAATGATTTAGAGTATTCAGTGGCAATAGATGTATAATACATCATGCAGTAACATCTCTCTCATCTAGACGTAATCAACCAACAATTTCCAAGCACACAGAAAAGGCCCAGTATTTACTGGATGCCATACATTCCCAGACATTGGGACAAGAAATTATCTCATTAGCTATACTGCTGGCATCCAAAGGACAAGCTATTCTTACTATAGATAAAATGGTGTGGTTGTCTTGCTTCTTGCACAAGAAAATCGAAAAGACCCAAACAATAATTGATTTAGGGGGCGCCTGGGTGGCTCAGTCGTTGAGCTTCTGCCTTCGGCTCAGGTTGTGGTCCCAGGGTCCTGAGATTGAGCCCCACATCGGGCTCCCTGCTCGGCGGGAAGCCTGCTTCTCCCTCTCCCACTCCCCCTGCTTGTGTTCCCTCTCTCGCTGTGTCTCTCTCTGTCAAATAAGTAAATAAAATTTTTAAAAAAATTAATTGATTTAGATTTATTCCTAAAATTAAAAATATTATGAAGGGAGAGAAAGAGCAAACATTACCAGATGGACATATAGTGAAAGCAGTGAGAAATAACATCTGAAAATCTGATAGCAAAAAAACTAAAAAAACAAAAAAACCTCACACATAAATAGGACATAACTTTAAAATCCTAAAAGCACAGAACCCTTAAAAAAAAAAGCAGCTACACATTTCACTAAATGCTGAAAAGCTATGACAATTTAATGTCAGATCTGAAGACTATACTTTCAGGGATCATTTCTATAGTTTGTTAATGTCAGATCTGTACAACAGATTCTCTTTAAAAAAAAAATGTGCATAAAATAGATTTAAAAAAACTTTCCTGCTGAATAATATAAACTTTAATTATCTGAAAAATGTGCTATATGCCCGGTACTTGGTAGGTATTCTTAAAATGTCTAGTGAATGGAAATACTTCTAAGAGCAAGACACTGAACTATGAGTTATGCTTTTCTTCATTTCTCCTGGCACGTGAAGGCACAAAGAAGACGGACTGCCATTATGATGATACTACATTATAAAATGCTGAAGTGCTTGCTGAATCACAAAAAGAATTACATCATGTTCAGGACCACAGGAACTGTATTTTAAGGTTTCAAATTACTTGAAAAGTGGTAATTGGGGCGCCTGGGGTGGCTCAGTCCTTAAGCGTATGCCTTCGGCTCAGGTCATGGTCCCAGGGTCCTGGGATTGAGCCCTGTGTTGGCCCCCTGCTCAGTGGGGAGCCTGCTTCTCCCTCTCCCACTCCCCCGCTTGTGTTCCCTCTCTCGCTGTCTCTCTCTGTCAAGTAAATAAATAAATCTTTTTAAAAAGTGGTAATTAATATATAGTACATGTAGATACTTTACCCTTTGGTTTTGGAAAGAAATTGACTGTGTTAAAGCCCAGCTGTCACTTAGTAACTATGTGACCTTGGGCAAATGATTTAACCTCTGGGTCTACATTCCCTCATCTATAAAACACAAAGTCAGAAGGATGAGATTCAATAAATTAATACATGTAAAGCATCAGAATGCTACCTAGAATACAGAAAGAGTTAAGCAATTATTATTGGGCTCTGTATTTAACCAGAACATTTCATCTATATCTAAGGTGAACAGCAGTTTATATCTCCAAGCAGCCACATGAATCTGGTAAATATTAATACTGGCAATCAATTCCATGGATTTAAAGCACTCATTCTATAGCCAATTTGCAATTTCCATTATGTTTCTTACCAAGTATTTGCAAACAAAAGCTCTGACTCCAAAAGCAAGAAGAGCACATCCCACCAATCTAAATATTCGAAAAGAGTCAAATTCTTCTGTTGTATTTCCATCTTCTTGATTGGGTTTTTCACTAATCAGCTGTTTCCGTAGCTTCATTGCTTCTTCAAATCTGGAGAGGTACTGTTCAAGGCCATGGCGAGAACCCCTCTGGACAGTGTCTGCTGTCAGGTCCCCTCTATTCCGCTGCCGGAGCTCAAGGTTTACATCATTATTGCACTCCGGTGGTTTAATGAAAGAGTCCAGTTTGTCTCCCAGCTGAGTCCCCTTTACCTCGTCCACACCGCTTTGCTGGTCAGTTGTTCCTGTACTGACCGAATCCCCTAGCACTACTCGCTTTGAAACTGAAGGAATGGTGAGGGGGTTCAGTTTGTCACTGTCCTGCTGCTTTGATTTTGTTTGACCTTCTTCTTCTGAGAAAAGAAATTTAGAAGCCTTATGTAGTACATACTGGCAAACACCTTTCATGTTAATATTAAAAAATATGCCGCTACTGCTGGAACTCTGCAGTCTCTGAATCTAAAAACTGATTCTGCGTAAAACATAAACTGGTTCCTTCCTCTACACCCTCAGAATATGTATCACCCCAAAACGGTATTCTTGCAGAGGATACAACCCAAACTGTGGGAGCAGGAAGATAAGACTAGCAGACAACTTGGGAAAGACGGTCATGGAGGGAGCAAGCTATAAAGACCAGGTTTTCATGGATAATATATCCCAGAAGAATGACTAGATTGCCTGCTCTAGCTTATTTGATTAAAAATATAAAATCATTAAAGCTTTTCAAAATCTGTATTTTAATATTACATTTCTGAATCCAGAGTCCTGTCAGCATAGGGTGTGGCATATCCTACAGAAGAGCTACTGTTCCCTATCGTAGTGAGGGAGCCATTAGTAGGTAATTAAGCAGTTTGAGGATGCTGTTCTGCTTTAAAAGCAAAACAAAACCTTTAGTGACAGAATTTTCAAAGCAAAAGAACACAATACAGAATACAGCTTGAGAAGGACAATAAATGCCTTTGGAAGAAATATCCTGCTGTTAATCATTAAAAGGAGAAATGTGTCTTCTAACTATTGTTTAGAAGAAATTCAAATAGTGCTTCTTACCTTTCCTGGTAACTTGTAAACTATCTGAAAAGTTCAGGGCTGTCTACCTAAAGCCCACAGAAATCACAAAGCTTTAAGTAGCTTGCAAACACTCAATAAAGGTCAATTACTAAAGGCAATCAATGGAAACTTAGAGAACACTAGCACCTACTAAGTGCTCAATAAATATTCACATGAATATTCATTGAATTGTACACGCACTGGGCGAGAAATGAGGAACTCTCTTCAGGCTTAAAATGCGGTTCCTTGGGGCGCCTGGGTGGCTCAGTCATTAGGCGTCTGCCTTCGGCTCAGGTCATGATCCCAGGGTCCTGGAATCGAGCCCCAAATCGGGCTCCCTGCTCGGCGGGAAGCCTGCTTCTCCCTCTCCCACTCCCCCTGCTTGTGTTCCCTCTCTCGCTGTGTCTGTCAAATAAATAAAATCTTTAAAAAAAAATTAATTAAATAAAATGAAATGCGGTTCCTGACATCAATCACATCAATCTCAGCACACTAGGAGAGAAGACCTTTAGGTGGGCACGTCCCACTTGTTGGGGGTACAAATAATGGTCACCCAGTGTTATTTTCCTGTTGTAGAAAGCCTGCAAATGACAGTGTTGAGGGCACTGACACAGACCAGGATAGGACCATAAGAGTCCCATTTCCACGTAGGAAGGACTAGGGAGCAGTTCAGTAAACACAAGCTCCGGAGGGCCGACAGAATAACAGCGAAAGGCAAAAGGAAGAGAGACGCTAGGAAAGGCACTGGAAGGGAAAGCATTTGGAAGAGAAATAAAGGAAAGCCATTTTCCTGAGGGGTACAATAGAGCAATGTGACAGGGGATAAAAGGTGCGCCCTTCAAGAAGGGAGGGCGTGGGGAACGAAAAAGGGGCTCTCTAGCATAACCGGGTGGAGGGCACCATGGCGTAGGTGGGGACTCAGGAGCCAAGGCTTCGCAGCCTGGGGCAGAGATGGGGACAATCTCGGAGCGAAGCCCACGGAAAATTGAGGAGAGGGACTAGAAACGTCCGGGGGTTAATAAGTGAGAACTTGTGGCATCACCTAAGAAGCGGAGACAAGAGGGTAGGTCACAGAGCAGGGCTTTGTCAAAAGGCCAGCGGGGCGTTAGAGGGAAAGCAAGAATAATCCTGAAGACTCAAAGCGGTGGGCCGGAGAGTGAGGGGAGACGGGAGGCTCTCACCCGCGCCACTCCCGGGCCTGTGAAAGCCCATGATGCGGTTGATGCGCTGTTCCGAGTTCATAAGCAGCTTCCTCCGCCGCAGCTCGGCCCGACGCTGGGAAGCCGACAGGCCTGAGGTCGCCGGAGCCCCCGGCCTGTCGCCGCTGTCAGGCGCGACGGTCACCGGCTCCATCTTCCCCTCCAAAACCAAGCAATGCTAAAAGTGGCGCTAGAGGTGGCAACCGCGGCGCAGACGACTTAAGGCCAGGCCGCAGGGCGCAAGCCCACCCCCCCGCCCCGCCGTAGACACGCCCCCGAGCGCCAAGCCCGAGAGGCGGGCTAAGCACGTGCGCCGCCGACCGGACAAAGCGCGAGGTTTGCGCCGCCATCTTGGATGAGGGCAGACTGGACAACCCCAGTTCCTTCTGCCTGGGCTGGCCCTCGCTGCTCCTCTACCCCCGCCACCGGGCTTTTCTGATGTTCATTCGGACGGGAAGAAAACCGGCCTCCATGCTGACGAGAGGGAAAAGAATGTGGGCCAGGCGTAAACCCACCTGGGTAGGTGCCCAAAAGCAAAA
This sequence comes from Neomonachus schauinslandi, assembly GCF_002201575.2. NCBI lineage: Eukaryota > Metazoa > Chordata > Mammalia > Carnivora > Phocidae > Neomonachus > Neomonachus schauinslandi. The sequence continues at coordinate 26,143,512 of NC_058409.1, read as the reverse complement.
TGGAGGTTGCTGCGGCGGGCACTTGTTTCTAGTGACCTTCTGCGACCTCGCCTGTAAACTCCGGATATACGTAACTCGGGAGCGACGCTTTAGGGAGAGTTGCGTTTAGCATTTGTTCTTTACGCTGATTTCTTCATTCTCCTCAGTCGCTTTTCTCCCAAATATACACCTGGCATGTTCCAGGCCTTCTTCATGTCTTTGTTCACGACTTTCCCAGTGAAGATTTCCCTGTCCATTCTACCTAAATCGCCACTCTTCTCAAGACTCCATATTCTCCTTATCTGTCTTATTTTTCTTAACCGACTCGCAAGCTAAATGTACTTATTTTATTGTCTGTTTCTCCCTAGCTACACGGTAGGCTCCAGGAAGAGTCTTTTGTTTGCAACTGCAACTCCTGGAACAGCGTGAGCACTCAGCGGGGCTGACCTTAAAAGGCGGTGTTGAGAGCCATGATAGTATTAGGGACCCGAGGAAATGTTCTAATTTTAATTTCTTTTAAAGTCATAAGAAACGTGTAATGATAATTAACATAATAATGAATCCAGCGTGGATTATAGTTATCCTTATACCAACAGTCATAAAATATAATTTAAGAATGCCATTATGGGGGCACCTGGGTGGCTCAGTTAAGCCACTGATCCTTGATCTCAGCTCAGGTCTTGATCTCAGGGTCCTGAGTTCAAATTCGGGGTTGGGCTGGCACTGGGCCTGCAGCATACTTAAAAAAACAAAGCCTCTTTGGAGGAAGGGGCCCACTAAAGCAAAGTGCGTAGGGTACATGAAAGTCATAAGGCAGCCCTGCATTTGCTATGCAACTATTCGTCATAAAGACGAAGTGAATGAATAAAAGAATGAAGGAATTCAATCATCCGTCAACCCTTTGTGAGAGGGCTCCGTGACCACTTGACACCTGAGGCTGCAGAGGGTGAAGCAATCTAGTGTGTCTCCTCCAATGAAGCCTGCTACACAATCATGCTCAAAATCAGGGAGCAAGTGAAACCGGCCTAAACAGAAGGTAACGAAATACTGTATTTAACTGTTAGTCCCCTTACCCTGTACAGACAGAAGAATTTGAGGAGAAAAGTGTAAAAAAATCTAAACAATTTATCTTTTGGCTTCAGTAACAAGAGGAGCAAAGGTATAAACACGGATTTTCTCCCTTGATTGGGTAAAAGCTAAATCCCAAGGACATGCCTACTTAATGACAAAGCATTAGAAAAGGTTGCCCTGCCTATGTGTACAGACCTACATAGCTGTGTCTTAAAAAACACTTCTAAAACTGAAATAATTGTTAAGTATAATAAATGTGCAGAACTTAATGACGTATAGTTCCAGTGAACCAAAACCAAATACAATTCCAGGATAAACAATATTTTTTTCATTTAAGAGAGCCTATAGAATCCAAATTTAAATTTTATCTGCTTAGGTGCATGATAGCTCCTTTAGTTTGGTAAGAATTAAAAGTGTGAAGATTTCATGTTATATGCTTACTTATCTCTGGGGAACCATTTCCCTGTGGGTTTCTGTAGTTTATTGATTAAACTCCCTAGTACTTCTCAATAAGTGATTCTTTGATAAATGATGTGCATACTTAAGATTATTAATTACTATCTCCCTCACTATGGACTTTACGAGGGCAAACCCACTCATTTTTTAAAAATTTACCACTTTGGGGCACCTGGGTGGCTCAGATGGTTAAACGTCTGCCTTTGGCTCAGGTCATGATCCCGGGGTCCTGGGATCAAGCCCCACGTCAGGCTCCTGGCTCAGCAGGGAGCCTGCTTCTCCCTCTGCCTCTCTCCCTGCTCATGCTCTCTCTCTCTCTCTCTATCTCTGTGTCTCAAATGAATAAATAAAAATCTTTAAAATAAAATAAAATTTACCACTTTGCCCAAACCTAGCACTGACAGCACTAGATTAAACTTTTGTGAATAGTTGCAGAAATTTTTCTTTTATTTATTATATTTTTAAAGATTTTATTTATTTATTTGAGAGAGAGAGAGAGAGAGATCATGAGCAGGGGGAAGAGCAGAGGGAGAGGGACAAGCAGACTCTCGTGCTGAGTGGAGAGCCAGATGCAGAGCTTGATTCCATGACCCTGAGATCATGACCTGAGCCAAAATCAAGAGTCAAACGCTTAACCAACTGAGCCACCCAGGAGCCCCTCTTTTAGTTTTAATTTTTGTTTTATTAAGTAGGCGCCACACCCAGCTTGGAACCCAAGGTAGGGCTTGAACTCACAACCCTGAGATCAAGGCCTGAGCTGAAATCAAGAGTCAGATGCTTAACCGCCTGAGCCAGACACCCCAAAGAAATTTTTCTTTTAGAGGAGGTGTCAAAATATGGCATTTTCAATTATTCTCATGTATAATTTTAAAAAATTATTTAGAGGCGCCTGGGTGGCTCAGTTGTTAAGCGTCTGCCTTCAGCTCAGGTCATGATCCCAGGGTCCAGGGATCGAGCCCCGCATCGGGCTCCCTGCTCAGCGGGAAGCCTGCTACTCCTTATCCCACTCCCCCTGCTTGTGTTCCCTCTCTCGCTGTCTCTCTCTGTCAAATAAATAAAATCTTTAAAAAATATATTTTATTCATTTGAGAGAGGGAGAAGCAAAGTGAGAGGGAGAGAGCGCACAAGCAAGGGGGGAGGCACAGGGAGAGGGAGAAGCAGACTCTCTGCTGAGCAGGGAGCCTGATGTGGGGCCAATCCCCAGAACCTGGAGATCATGACCTGAGCCGAAGGCAGACACTTAACTGAGCCACCCAGGTGCCCCTATTTTTTTTAACTTTTATGTAGCATTGTTTAGGCAGGCTAGTAATAATACTTTATTGATAAAGTGTAGCTACAAAGCTGAAAAGATTGAGCCGTAAGTGATGAAACTAGAATTCAATTTCTGGGGTTAAATTTAGGCAGTAAGTTGATGCTTGGACCCCTCTTTACTCAACACAGAAATAACAACAGCTAAAAATATGAAGGGAGGAAAAGAAATAGCAAGACTCAAAAACAAGAGAAACATCTTAGCAGATAGAAAGTATCAGAAACAGCACTGCAGAGCTAAAGTCAGGTGCCTATTGGGCTGCAGGTCCAGAAGCAGGTAATGATAGCACATTCTATGGGCTAAAAAGCACTAAAAGGCATCACACAACACACAGGGACACAGAGGCTAAACTTACTGCTTGAGGTTTTCCCTCCCTCCAAAAATATTCAAGTTATCATTTGCTATTGACCCACATAGCCTTGGGCTTCAGCTTTTAAGTTGGGAGGCAGAAAAGAAGGCAGAAACTAGTCTTCCCACTGCTGGTGACTGAAATGGTGATATCCCCAAATCACTGCAGGACGGGAACCCTAAAACACCACTATGAGCCCTAGTTTTGGGGAAGGGGCTAGAAAATGCAACTAAAAACCCATAGAGGGGCGCCTGGGTGGCTCAGTTGGTTAAGTGTCTGCCTTCAGCTCAGGTCATGATCCCAGGGTCCTGGAATCGAGTCCCGCATCAGGCACCCTGCTCAGCGGGGAGCTTGCTTCTCCCTCTCACTCTGCCTGCATCTCCCCCTGCTTGTGCTTGCTCTCTGTCAAATAAATAAATAAAATCTTAAAAAAAATAATAAAAATAAAAAAATAAATGGCGGGCACCTGGGTGGCTCAGTTGGTTGGGCGACTGCCTTCTGCTCAGGTCATGGTCCTGGAGTCCCAGTATTGAGTCCCCCGTCGGGCTCCCTGCTTGGCCAGGGGAGTCTGCTTCTCCCTCTGACCCTCTCCCCCACCCCCATGCTCTCTCTCAAATAAATAAATAAAATCTTTAAGAAAATGGCTGAGAATTTTCCATAATTCAAGATACACGAGGATTTTGAGATTAAAATGTGCTCTGAAAAACAAGCAAGATAAACTATAAACTCAAAGTAGCCAAACTATAGCATATTAAGGATTTAAAAAAAAAATTTTTTTTTTTAAGATTTTTATGTATTTGACAGAAACACATCAGGAGAGGGAATACAAGCGGGGGGAGTGGGAGAGGGAGAAGCAGGCTCCCCACTGAGCAGGGAGGCCAATGGGGGCTGATCAGGACCTGAACCGAAGGCAGACGCTTAACGACTGAACCACCCAGGCGCCCTGGATAAAAAAAAAATCTTGAGAGGCGCCTGGGTGGCTCAGTCGTTAAGCGTCTGCCTTCGGCTCAGGTCATGATCCCAGGGTCCTGGGATCGAGCCCCGCATCGGGCTCCCTGCTCCGCGGGAAGCCTGCTTCTCCCTCTCCCACTCCCCTTGTGTTCCCTCTCTGTGTCTCTCTCTTGTCAAATAAATGAATAAAATCTTTAAAAAAAAAAAAATCTTGAAAGCTAACAGATAACCTTCAAAGTAACATTCAGATTGACAGTAGGCATCCTATCAATAACCAAAGGGTCCAGAAGACAATGGAGTACTATCTTAAACACGTCGAGAATTAAAAAAAAAAAAAACCTTTCAATCTAGAATTTTAAATCCTGCAATCCTTGAGGAGTGAGCATCAAGAATCCGGTTTATGACCTCCCAGACACCAGCTTAGATGCAAAGTGCTTTCAGCCAAAGCCTTCCATTGACTTAACTTGGGTGTACAACATGGCACAATTCAGTGACTGGCAGGTTATCCCCTTTAAATAACAGGTCACTATATGTAAGCTCTTTCAATAACTTTATTGAATAGCCAAATTGATAAGTTAGCACAGTTCAAGCGATTATTTGCATGGGTTACAAATGACTTTTTTTTTACAGGAATAAAACAGTGAAAATTACAAACTGTAAAAAGGAAGACAAATCTTGTCTCTAATATTTAAGAGAAGCAAGATTTAACACAGCACATTGAAGATCAATACATATTTGAATTTGAAACAAGAATTTAATGTTACAATATTATACACTACTTTACAAAATTAAAATTTCTATGTAAGGATTATATTTGAAGTAGTTAACAAAATCTTGAAATCACATTTGATGGTCCCCTAGATAATAGCTGTTATGCATCTTTGATTAGAAGAAATAAATCCTTTGTTCTAATTATCGTAAAAGTCTGTTAGACTCAATACATTACATTAAATTAAAACAATGAAGTATATGCAAACTAAAATGGTACACAGCTTGAGTGAATATTAATGTCAGACGTACAGAAATGTTATTTTAAAAATCCTAGAAATTAGAAAAATAGAGTACTTTTTATGGTAGAATTGCCATGCTCAGATTTAAATACCAAGATTGCCCTTGTCTGTTACTTTAGTAGTTGTAGATCTGTAGAAAATTCAAGGATCGTTCATAATTTACAACTACAATAAAAAAAATATGGCATAGTGTAAATATTAGTTGCTTTACATCAAAAAGTAATACAAGATGAGATAGGTAGTGCCCTACTGCAAAAAAAAAAACCAAAAAAAGAAACTAAAAAACACATTCAGTATTGCAAAAAATAATTGCTTAATATCAGTATCTCCAAAAGGTTCATTCATTCTCTCATTACCCAGAGAACAAATACTATGAATCTTAACTAAAATTAGGTTTTTTTATGACCTATTATAAAATTATTCTGGATTGCACATGTTACACACTATCTAAAATAATTTTTAAAGTGAAATTTTAAAAGTAAATTTGTGAAATACACTAACAAAGCATGTGGCAATAACAAGAGTCATACCCACTTAGAGTTCTGAAGTGAGGCACAAGGAAGATCACTGTCCCTAGAAGCACAAATTTTTCCCTCTGGAAGGTTCTTCTCTACTATTAAGAAAGGACCTACAAATATCAACATTTACAATTCACATTAAGAAGAGTATTTCAGTTATTTTAAGAAACATCAGTGCACAAGGATGACTGTTTCTTTAAAAGAGGGGAAAATATAAATTTATTTTAATTTGCTACAACTTGAAAATTGCTTCCTAATAATAATGAAGCAGCTTTCAAGACAATGTCCAGTTCAATGTACCACTCGCATACTGAAGATAAACCTTAATACTGCTTAAGGGAGATGATATTCCTATAAAACCCAAACAATTAGTTTGATCCAGCAGGCAAGCAGTCGTGTATACTCTAATGGGACCTGATTCTTCCCTATCCCCAAACAACTCAGTTAAAGTCAGCTCATACTGATGTAAACCTGAAAGTTACTATTTCATTGGTGATCGTATGAGACCAAGATTGTAAACACATTTTTCTAACCCATTAAAACAAAGAAACAAAAATCTTTTCATCAAGTATTACACATGAACAACTTTTACGTTAAGAAGTTCATACAAGACAAGGTGAATCTGTGAAAAATGGGCCAAACTCTTTTAAAGATATCCTATCTCAGCACTTAAAATATACAAATGTATAATTTACCTATTTGTAAACAAAATCCACTCAATGGTTTTGACTATAATATTTCTCTGGCTCAATCAAAAAAGCAGTCTCTTGAGCATGTTCAGAAATCACATTTCTACCATAACTTCAGTATATTGGATTTGTGTAATCTTAATATCCACCAAATCAAACAGCAGCATTCATGCTTTAATAAGTTTAATATCCAAGAATAAATATCTTATGAGCGGCTTCCAATTATTAAATTCCTTAGAAAAATGTTACTGACACATTTGAGACAGAATTTTAAAAACCTTTAATTTCTTTAATTTATCAATTCACCAATATAACACTTTTATTATACATCACAGAGCAGAAATGAACCAAAGCCCACTTCAAGGATCAAGATAACCAGTTTCTCATCTCCCTATTATCATTGCCAGTCCCAATGTATTTATGAAGACGGCTGATTCTTTTCACTGCAGAATATGATACTGGGTCCAACCAAGTCTTCTGCAGTCAAATCAGAAAACCACTTAATTAGTTTTCACTTCAAATCAAAGTGACTTTGTTCTTCAAGTATAGAGAATACTGACAGATTTTAAAGCTCAACTGTATTATTCATATTCTTCTTCTCAAACTAGTCTAGAGTTAGTTTACTCTAGTTTTAGTTAACATGATGATCCTTTTTCTTCCTTAAAAAAAAAAAAAACAGGTGTGGGGGATGGGTTCTAGCTTTTCTACATACTATTTACTTCTGAAATTTTTTGGATTTTAAAAAGATCATTTATCAATGGATTTGTAACATCCCTGCGACACTTAGTCTTGTGAGGTTGTAGATGTAGCAGCCAAAATTTCAGGAAAAAATGAGAAATAATACATTTGAAACACAGAAGTCTTTATTTTACAAAATGTACTTTGCCTCTGCAATATTGTCTCATCCTATTTCAATCCATAACAACTCAAACATTATTGGCAGCAAAGGAAAAAAGTATCCAATCAAATGTACGTAGATCTATTTTGATTTGAAAAATACAGTATTTCAGAGTAGCATGTTTGATTCTCTGCTGTGGTCCTTTATTTGCTATAGTTTGTTGAAATCACAGTGAGAACATACAATCATCACATTAGTCCACAAACCTAATAGAAAAGGAAAGTATTACACATTCTCAGGTGTACTGCATTATCATGACTTTAAGTCAAATATCTTCATTTGTTCACTTGTTGTTGTATATGCAAGAGGAATTCATAATATGATAATGCAGATTCTGTTCTGTCTTCTACCATGTTTTGAAGGAAGTTTGCTTTCATTGGACTCTCATCCCTGAGGAATAAGAGACAAAAATATATACATTAGATAAAATATAATAGTAAAATAAAGTGGATTTGTCATGAGGCTTTTAACATACTCTTTACTAGTAATTGCATATAAAGCATAATTGAGTAATATTTATTGAAACTTCATTTTTTTTTTTTTTCTGAAGGGTTTGGTTAAGCAATAGTCACATATGACTCAAAATAGGTCCCTGTAAAGCTAAACAAATTATTTCATTATTAGCATATGAAAAATTCAACTTACCTTATTACATAAAGTATGGGGAAAAATGGTCTCTGCTCTCTAAGCCAAGAGATGAATGCTATTATTCTGGCAGATTCTGGTGTATCAAGTTCTGGAAGGTCTGTCTATTGAACAAAAACCAGCAATATCCAACTTACTTGAATCACGTATCTAAGGCATCATTTACAGTGCTTCTCAAACTTTATCATGTATATGAATCACCTAGAGATCTTAACTGACTGAGCCACCCAAAATTATCCAAACAAATGCTATAGAGCTAAACAAATGCTTTCTCGTGGATCATTTCAGTTACTCCTCCATAAGCAAGAACAATCTTAATTTACTAATGAGGCAGTTAGTGACTTGTCCATGGTTACAGAACTGGTGACAGAGTTCATTATTACTTTCTTCAATAATATATATTAATCCAACTGACACCGATCACAAGTCATTTGCTTATGTGGCAATTAGATCAGTTCTTACTCCAAAGCAGCATTTAAAAGGACCCTGCCATAGGGACGCCTGGGTGGCTCAGTCATTAAGCATCTGCCTTCGGTTCAGGTCGTGATCCTGGGGTCCTGGGATCAAGTCCCACACTGGGCTCCCTGCTCAGCGGGGAGTCTGCTTCTCCCTCTCTGCCTGCCACTCCCCCTGCTTTGTGCTCTCTCTCTGACAAATAAATAAAAATAAAATCTTTAAAAAAAAAAAAAGGACCCTGCCATACATAGACCAATTAAATGGTCCTGTAAGTCTACCACAATCACAATCATGTTAGGACAGTCTTACCATAATCTGTGGAATTAATGCATAGTTTTGAACTCCTAGAACTTGGCTGAGAAAATTTTGTCCACAATTTTTTCCAACCCAAAGCATCAGTACCTGGGGACAGGAAGAAAATCATTTTGAGACATGTGTAACAGTGAGCTGCTGACTCACCTTTACCACTGAGTATGTTTTAAAAGATCAAAATGGTAAGTATGTTTAGTAAGATTATACAATCTTCAACTGAACTAATAATAATTACTTTTTACCATGATGAGACATTTATGCTTATCATGAAAAGAGGCTATGGAGGGAGAAGGTGGCTCATAATAAAATACATAGATTAAATAGCATATAACCTGTTCAGGAAAAGAGATATTAAAGGGAATGAAGGTATAATAGTATGCAGAGGTAACGACCCAGATCAGCCGACTACTCACAGAGCCTGCATCCATGAGGAAAGCTCCATCCCTGCTCAGCTTCTCCACGGAAAGCTGAAGAATAGGTGGCTGAGGTATGGTGCGATCGTTGATGTTGAGTGCTCCCTGAGAAATTAAGCAAAAAAAATTAAACTTTTAGACTTTATTTATTTGAGAGAGAGAGGAGGGGCAGAGGGAAAGGGACAGAGAATCTCAAGCAGACTCCCTCCCCACTGAGGGTGGAGCACAACGTGGGGCTCGATCCCATGACCGTGAGATCATGACCTGATCGAAATCAAGAGTCACACACTTAACCGACTGAGCCACCCAGGTGCCCCCAAAGTTACAGCTTTTTGATGCAAGTAAGAATAAAATACCCCAATAATTAGACAGCAACAGCTGACAAGATGGGTTCCCTCATGTCAAGGGAGAAAAACTAAACTTTTTAATAGACCAAATGCCCATGGGGAACAAAACCAGACAACACAGCCTGAGGTGGCAAGCCCACACAAAATTCAGCAAAATTTGCAGACCCCTGCCACACATCTTATCAGGCTCTGCAGCTACTGCCAAATCCTGAAGCTGCTATGAGAAATACTGAATTGTATCCAATTTGTCACTCTGCTCCTAAAGTTGCAGTTTGGGACCTCAGGCTGAACAACCCCTAATGACACAGAACTTGCAATTTTTGCCTATTCAACCCTGAGCTGAAACCTTCCCCTTCAGAGCAGACTTCTGGTTTGCAAACTCTACAGCACTAAAGCTTTCCCTTGACTCTGACCAAATCTTTGCATTCCAAGAATTTTTCTTGACATGGTAGTATGTAGTCACAATTAAAAAAAAATTTTTTTTAATGTTACCTTTGAGACTTTGAAACTTAGGTAAATCACAGTTATTCATATTTAAATATAAAGAAGATGAAATATTTATCTGTTATCTAGACAAACCCACTGTGAATCCCAATAAAGCCAAATTAACTTCTGATCTTAACTATTACTTAAAAAATACAATAAATGGGGGGCGCCTGGGTGGCTCAGTCGTTAAGCGTCTGCCTTCAGCTCAGGTCATGATCCCAGGGTCCTGGGATCAAGCCCCACATTGGGCTCCCTGCTCAGCGGGAAGCCTGCTTCTCCCTCTCCCACTCCCCCTGCTTGTGTTCCCTCTCTCGCTATGTCTCTCTGTCAAATAAATAAAAATCTGTTAAAAAAAAAAAAATCTTAAAAAAAAAATAAATAAATGCAACCAATACCCATGTATCCTGAACAAATAAATGACTTCAATGAGAACCAAATGAAGTCTGGAATTTAGTTAATAATAATGGCTGATTGTGTGGCTTAGGTTATGTGTGAGCCCAATGCAAATGAGATTTTAATAGTTCTATTCAGTTTGACATTAATTTATTAAGGCCAGAAATGTAAATTTCTCATTTATAATGGACAGTAATACTGTTCTCTGAAAACACACACACACCTTTAAATATTCATAACTATTAATTTTTGACCAAAAAAATTTGGAGTACTTGAACTCAGGTGCTTCATTAAACCTTACCTAAAGGAGGAAGCAAATAAAATACTGATCTACCAAGCAGTATGCCCCCTCCAGCATGAGGCTTTAGCTTTTTTTTTTTTTTTTTAAAGATTTTATTTATTTATTCATGAGAGACAGAGAGAGAGAGAGAGGCAGAGGGAGAAGCAGGCTCCCAAGGAGCAGGGAGCCCGATGCGGGACTCCATCCCAGGACCCTGAGATCATGACCTGAGCCGAAGGCAGACGCTTAACGACTGAGCCACCCAGGCGCCCGAGGCTTTAGCTTTAAGAGGGAGTATTAATCACATTACCTTAAGACCTCTCACCTTAGGGCATGTGGGGAGCAGCACAAAGAACATACACTGACTCAATATAGCCATTCAGAAATTTCCCCTAGAGGTGTTCTAATGTGAAAGAAAAAAAGAATCTTGTCTTTCTCTGGTGGGAAAGAAGAGCCATCAGTGGCTCTGTTTTCTACTCTCCTAGAGAAGATCCATATGAAAGAATGAGGACATAAAGGGGCAAATAATGTTACAACTTAAATATTTTTTTCTTTGGGGCGCCTGGGTAGCTCAGTTGTTATGCGTCTGCCTCTGGCTCAGGTCATGATCCCAGGGTCCTGGGATGGAGTCCTGCATCCAGCCCTCTGCTCAGTGGGGAGCCTGCTTCTCCCTCTGCCCACCCCCTCATCCTCATGTGTGCTCTCTCTCTCTCTGTAAAATGAATAAATAAATCTTAAAAACAACAACAAAACTTGCCTCATTCTACAATGGACCAGTATAATTAGGTTTATAAACCTCCAAGAAATAGCCACTGAAAAAGTAATCAATCTTACCTCATCTGAAAGATTGTCAACTCTATACAAACTAGGATGAGTTGTGAGCATAAGGTAAACCAAGGGCTGATTTTTCACTTGACACATGGCAAAAATGCGTTCATCTAGACGTGCATTTGTCCCAGTCTGAAACGATTTCTGTAACAAAACACCACGCCCCATAAAAAGGGGGGGGGGGAGATACTTAATAACAAATATAAACAAAGCTTTGCAAATATCAGATGTTAAAAGAATATCTTCAGACAGAATTAGCAAATTTCTTGTTAATTATTCTTTTAATTCTGTTAAGTATCTTTTAAGAAGTCACACATCTATTAAATTATGGCTATATTGCCACCTGAAAGAAGCTAATTACCTGACCATGGCAAAGTCATCAGGTCTCTCTGGTGTTTCCTAATCAGTGAAATAGATCTAAACATTCTATCTGCCATAGAGGGATAATGATATAAAAATCTAAATAATACCATGAGAAGAATAAAGTTATACTACAGATGATAAAATGAAAACACAAACGAAGGACGAAAGATCTGTGTTTCATAAATGCTAGGTGATGACTAATGGTTAACTATCCTTGTTTCTCCCATAGTTAGAGAAATTGAACACCACAATAAAGCTTAAAACTCAACCAGAAAAATTAATACAAATGAGGATAGTTACCTAGCAGAATAAAAGTAGTAAATAGTAAGTTTTACTGGTGTTTAAGTACTGAGTTTTAACTGGTATATTAGCTTATGGAGAATATTAAAAGTTTTGGGGTAGGGTTTTAAGCATTCCTGGGGCACCTGGCTGGCTCAGTTGGTATGGCATGCAACTCTTGATCTTGAGGTTGTGAGTTCCAGCCCCACAGTGGGTGTAGAGATTACTTAAAAAAAATCTTTAAAAAGTTGTAAACATCCCTACTGATGGAAAGTAGTAGAAACAGGCAGAGAGCGAGCAGCAATGAGATTATAAAGGAAGATTAGAAAAGGCTCTTAAGATTTTTTTTTTTTATAAATAATCTCTACATCCAACGTGGGTGGGGCTTGAACTCATAACCCGGAGATCAAGAGTTGCATGCTCTATTGAAGGAGCCAGCCTGAGGCCCAAAGGCTCTTAAAATTTCTTTTTAAGGGGCGCCTGGGTGGCTCAGTTGGTTGAGCGACTGCCTTCGGCTCAAGTCATGATCCTAGAGTCCCTGGATCGAGTCCCGCATTGGGCTCCCTGCTCGGCGAGGAGCCTGCTTCTCCCTCTAACCCTCCCCCCTCTCATGTACTCTCTCTCTCTCTCATTCTCACTCTCTCAAATAAATAAATAAATCTTTTAAAAAAAAATTTCTTTTTAAGTAAGCTCTGCGCTCAACATGGGGCTCAAACCCATGACCCCAAGATAAAGAGTCACATGCTCTACCAACTAAGCCAGCCAGGTGCCCCACTCTTTTAAATTAGTATGTTAATAGTCACTAAGAAAGAAGAAAGAATATTATGGGAAATGGAAGAAGGAAAGTTTATTTAATCATTCAATAACTATTTACTGAGAGCCCATTATGTACTAAGAATTGTTATAGGTGCTGGGACAAAATGGTAACTCTTCAAAAAAGATAAAAATCCTTGCCCTAATGGACAAAAAATCCTAGTAAGGGAAAAGTAAATAATAAACAAGCAAAATATTGATATGTCAGTGTTAAATACTATGGAGAAAAATAAGGGAGGGAAGAGAAGTAAAGAATGTAGGTTAGGGTGACTAGGGAACATTGCACACTAAATGAGGAGATCAGGCCTCAGCGAAAGGACAGCATTTAAGGAAAGACCTAAAGAGGGAAAAGCTCAGATTTTTAAGTTAAAATTTAAGTATTTATATAATTTATCTGCATTTAACATTATATTCAGAAGTGGAAATACACAATTTGAGTTAAACTAGAAGTTGATCCAAAAGCCATCCTATTAGTATGAGTGGGTTGCTCTTCTCTCCTAGAAGAGATGACATACACCAGACAGTCAATCCTGGAGTTCAGAAAAATATACAAATTGACAAGATCAGAGTAGTCTTCATCAATTTTGGAACCTGGGATGCTCTCCCAGGTGATTTATTGACATGAGCTTTTTAATAAAATTTAATAAATTTATAAATTTAATAAAATTTATAATATATATTTAAAATTAATAAACTTTATACCCTAAGTATACAAGCTTGGACATTTTATTTTGGATACTAGAAAAATAAGCCTCCTCTACCTGCCAGTGGTAGGGGCAAAGGGCAGGCAGGGGAGACAAATAAGTAATAAATATCAAATAAAAAACTCTAAAAGACCATAGATGGAAAGGCAACTGCCAGAGAGATAACATCTGAGCTCAAACACAGGAATAGGAAAGTACAATGCAGGTCATGGAAATAGGTACACAGGTATGAGAGGGCATATCTAAGATTAAGTAGTAGTATGTGGCTGAAATACTGGAGAGAGCAGGAAAAAGCCAAAAGAGTTTCATGTGTGACTTCTTGCATGAGCAATAAAATATACAGCTCTTGTTCTGGAAAACTGGAAAACCGATCATCACTGACATCTCTGATAATGTCAGTGAATACTTGGTGAACATCTCTCTTACAAATAAGGCACGTGCTTTAAATCAGTATCTTGTAACTTTATTGGGTTACAAATTCGTTCAAGGTTCAAGTAAGAGTCAAAGTCACTGTCCTCAGAAAACTTAAATGGCTTTAAGTAATACATACAAGTGTTTATTGGTTCACAGGAGAAAAATATGGGCTACTGACATTTTCACTATTTTAGTTTCTGGTTTTGATTCTCTTACCTGTTTAAGAAGAGCCAACACAAAGAGTGGGAAAAGCCGCAAAGAAAAAGGAACCATGAGTCCAGGCTGTTGGTTACTTAGGACTGAAGAACGATAAGCTGAAAGAGAGTCTATGACAGCATTCACCAGGGCATCCCGAGCATCACTTAGACTGGCAGTCACTGACCTGTCAACAGCTAACAGAGATGGAGGTGGGGACAACAACAGAAAAGAGAGAAGTTTAGCTACCCCACTGTTAAAGATACAAGAGATGTAATTTTTTTTCTAGTATACAAATTCTCTCTCCAATTTGTTACACACAGAAGGAGCCAAGTAAAGCAGTTAAAAGCACATAGTTTGAAGAATCAAACCAAATCAAACCATTCTCCTGAAATGGGTCTCTATTTCTTAGTCATATGACAATATGGCAAGGAATCTAACCTTCATGAGCTTGTTTCCTTATCTGTAAAATGGGAAAACTCTATCTTGTTGGATCTAAGGTGTTATTAATTATAATCCACCATCTTATGTTATACACCATAGGGAAAGAAAAAACTCTATAACTAAACACACATGCTTTCTTCACAGAGAATTTTATATTTATTGGAAGAGCTCTAGGGTGCCTGGGTGGCTCAGTAGTTGAGCATCTGCCTTTGTCTCAGGTCATGATCCCAGGGTCCTGGGATCGAGCCCCACATCGGGCTCCCTGCTCAGTGGAGAGCCTGCTTCTCCCTCTCCCACTCCCCCCTGCTTGTGTTCCCTCTCTCGCTCGCTCTCTCCGTCAAATAAATAAATAAAATCTTTAAAAGAAAAAAAGAAAGAGCTCTTGGAGAGCTACTTAGATGATTCTTATCACCTGTCATGCCACTGTTTATGTGCATTTCTGCACACTCAAAAAAAATTTAAACACTAAAAGCGCTATTATTGTTTTGAAGACTTCTCAAACTAGAACTAAATTCAACTCATGTGGTCTCAAAAATACAATCAATAAAGTGATGATATTAACTGCTATAACCAAATTTGTACATAGCCAAGAAAGAAGACCACTGTTACCTGGTCAACAGCAATTCTTTTTTTTTTTTTTTTTAAGTAGGCTCCACGCCCAGCGTGGAGTCCAACATGGGGCTTGAACTCATGACCCTGTGATCAAGACCTGTGCTGAGACCAAGAGATGGATGCTTAACAGACTGACCCCCACCCAGGTGCCCCAATAGTAACTCTTAAGACTTCAATTGAAGACTTTTGATTTAAGATTTTTTTTTTTAAGATTTTATTTATTTATTTGACAGAGACACAGCAAGAGAAGGAACACAAGCAGGAGGAGTGGGAGAGGGAGAAGCAGGCTTCCCGCGGAGCTGGGAGCCCGATGCAGGGCTCAATCCCAGGACCCTGGGATCATGACCTGAGCCGAAGGCAGACACTTAATGACTGAGCCATCCAGGCGCCCCTTGATTTAAGATTTTGATAAAATGTGAAAAAATGTGCATAAATCAAATTTAGTAACAAAATCAGTATTTGTGAGGCAAATTGTGAAAAATTTTTTAAATCTACAAATAATGCCTGAAATATAGTTCTTGTTGATGATAATAAAGATAAGAATAATCGTATGATTACTAAACGTATTAGTTCAACAAAATATAAAGGTAGTGACCCTCAAATTCGTAGGTCACAATCTTTAACTTTCAACAGTTTGAGACTAAAATAGCGTTGGATTCTTTTTTTTTAAATTTTTTTTTTTTTAAAGATTTTTATTTATTTATTTGACAGGGACAGAGAGCGAGAGCAGGAACACAAGCAGTGGGAGTGGGAGAGGGAGAGCAGGCTTCCCGCCGAGCAGGGAGCCCAATGTGGGACTCGATCCCAGGACCCTGGGATCATGACCTGAGCCGAAGGCAGACGC